>NC_056729.1:482189281-482261781 GCF_019279795.1 Protopterus annectens
GTAGAGCAGGGTCCAAGACTGCTTTGTAGGCTAGGCACAAGTCACCTCTTATCAGCTTATAAGATACAGAGTACAGTGACAGGGCCTTCAGTCTGTCCATGTAGGTCATGTGTTGAAGGCCCTGAATTTTATAAGATGTGCAATGTAGAAGGCCTTCGTTACCACTGTGGACACATGGTGATCGAAGTTAAGGTTGCTATCAATCTGTGTTCCCAAATCTCCTGAGGGGAATCAGGTATGCTCATTACTTCGAACGAGACTGATTTATGATCAGACCTTACCAGGGAGGGCAGCAAACAGGGGGTAGTGCAGAGACCCTCTATATTGGTGAGTACTAAGTCTAGGACATTATGCCCCTTGTAGGGGTGCAGACTATCTGTTCCAGAGCATTTGTATTAACAAAGTCCTACTCATATATGTCTCCCAATCATTGGAATGATAGCTCAAATCACCCATGACCAAGGTGTTTGGCTGTATAATAGGTTCATAGGTTCATAGGTTCATACTAGGCTATCTGCCCGAGGGCATTTACAAGCCTAGCCCATAGTTTTGTGGCTTACGCCACCCCTTTAGTATGGGGAACTATACCCATTATTTTGCTGTGCCTCTGTTGAGCAGTGACACTGAGGTAATCCCTGGGGTATATCTGCGATCTCCCATCCATTGGTCAAGATTTCTCTTGAACAAGGCCAGCGAGGTGCTCTGCCTCACATATACCGATTTTATTCCACAGCATAGGGAGTCTTTGGGTGATGAATCTATCCCTCCAGCACGTCCTATTAATAGCCGTGTCGAGGTTTAAGTCTCCGCCCTTGTGGCTCTGATGGATCTAGATTTTTGAGGTGAAGCATATTCATCAAATCTGGGTTTGACATGGCCTTGTATGTTAGGCAAAGGTCACCTCTGAGCAAGCGGTGGCGACTGAATAGAGCTGGAGTTCTTTCAGTCGGGCAGCATAGGACAGATGTTTGAGACCCTTTATCCTTTTGGTGAGGAACTTTTGTGGCCTCTCCAGCTGCTGCAAGTGTCGGGTCAGATACATTCGAATGGGGCATTGTACTCAATCATTGGTCTGATGAGTGATGAGTATAGGGAGACTATGACCTCCCTTGATCTAGATGAGAATCCCTTCATGATAAGGTGGGCAATGTAGAAGGTCTTCCTAACTACTTTAGCTACATGGGTGTCGAATGACAGACTACTATCAACCTGGGTCCCCAGGTCCCTGATAACTTCTTCTGTACTCAGTGGATTGCCACCTATTTGGTAGCTAGGGGTAACCTTGTTTCGAAGGGTATGACTATGCATTTTTTGGAATTTAACTTTAGGCCATGGCTCTGGCACCAGTTATTCGTTTCTGTGAGACCCTTCTGAAGGATATCTGTGTCAGATGTGTTTTCTACTATGGCCCAGTTTGCAGTCATCTGCAAACTTTGTCAGCCATAACCCTCCTGTGTTTGCTTGTACTTCGGAAAAGTAGATGCCAAACAAGAGTGGGCCCAGGACTGAGCCCTGTGGTACACCACTTGTGACAGGCTTTGAGTCTGACATGGCGCCAGCAACTCTGACCCTGTGGGTTCTGTCACTCAGCCAGTTTGCAACCCATCTTGTGATGTATGGGTTAACATTTAAGCTGATGAGTTTTTCAATGATACCAGTGGGGTATTGTATCAAGGCCTTCGCCAGATCGAGGTAGGCTGTATGGACTGCCTTTCCTCATCAATGGCTTTGGTGACTGTTTGAAAAAGTCAACCAAGTTTAGAAGGCATGATCTGCCTTTGACAAAGCCAAACTGGGATGGATCCAAAGTCTGCAAATTCCCTCTGTCTTTATTTATGAGGTCCATTATGATCCTCTCCATGGCTTTGCAGATAAGGCTTGTCAAGCTAATGGGCGATAATTTCCAGGGCTCGGTGGAGGCACCGCCTTTGTGAAGTGGGACCACAGTTG
Source organism: Protopterus annectens (assembly GCF_019279795.1). Lineage (NCBI taxonomy): Eukaryota > Metazoa > Chordata > Ceratodontiformes > Protopteridae > Protopterus > Protopterus annectens. Next base: position 482,191,232 of record NC_056729.1, read on the forward strand.
CAGTGCGCCACTCCTGGAGTACGTATCCAGAGGTAAGACTATGATTAAACAGCTGTCCTAGCTGTGGGTTTAATTCCTCGTTGAGTTAATGGAGCACACAGCCGGGGACACCATCAGGTCCCATGGATGCTGTGTTTTTTGCTTTGGAGAGAGCAGTTCTCACTTGGGCGTTGGAGATGTTTGGGGGCTGCAACGCTGGTATAGATATCTCTCCTTTTGGGGAGGGGGAGAAGTTTGCACTGAACCTGTCAGCCAGTATGTTGGCAATGTCTGTAGGATCAGTAATCTTCACATCATTTTGAACTAGTTCTGAGCATATCTGGGAGTTTCCTCCCAGGTTTCTAACATAGCTAAAGAAGGCCTTATGATTGTCTTTTGAGTCTTTAGCTATTTTTCTCTCAAAATTTGCTTTGGATGATTTTATGAGAGCTCTTAGTTTTTTACTTATAGTGATCAAGGGTGTCTTACCTTTTAAGGATTTTGCTCTATCTTGTAGTAGCTTCCTCCTTTTGTTGTAGAGTTTGTTTATGGCTGGGGTCCACCAGAGTGGACGCTTGCCTTTGGTACAAAGAGTCTTTGTTTTGCTTGGGATTGCCTTATCCATGCAGTCCTGCAGGTGCTGGTAGAAGGCATTTGTAAGTGATTCAGCGGCTTGAGTACTGTTTTCCGTCGGCTCTGGGGCCTTAAAGGAGACCACACTAGTCTTTAGAAGTGTGAAGTCGGCTTTCGAGAAGTTCTTTACTGTGGTCTTTTTTATTTCAGGTGGGGGTGGGATGAGGACCTCCAGCGAGATTAGTTTGTGATCTGATCTCACCAGTGAGGGGTATACTTCGGTGTTGAACATTGTGCTCCCATGTTCGTGATGATGAGATCAAGTATGTTTTCTCCTCTTGTGGGGATGGTGACTAGTTGTTCCATGGCATTTGAGTTTATGAATTCCAGGAACTTTTGGGCTAGGGTGTTTGGGCTTGAGTAGTGTTCCCAGTCTATATTAGGGTAATTGAAGTCACCTAGTATGATGGTGTTTGGTGATACATTTATCCCTCTAGTGTTTTCAGGAAGGCCATGTGAGGTTCCTGAGTTTGTGAGGTGGCCTGTAACATGCTACAATTTGCAGAGCAGTCTTGCCTATGGTTAATTGCACCTGGATGGTCTCCGATGCATCGTCGTTGCCACCAGTCTTGAGGTGTGGGTGTCTTTGATGAATATGGATACCCCTCCTTTCTTGGTATTGTCCGGATTTTGGGGCGGAACGCATGATAAGAGGTAAAACCTGATAGTGCTGGGGGGCTCTCAGGAGCCTGGAAACAGGTTTCTGTCACTGCACAGACATCGTTGTTCTCCATACTGAGAAGGGCCTCGAGTCGTGCATTTTGAGATTTAGACTTCTGGCATTGAGCAGCATTACCCTTAGTTTTTTTCCTTTTTGTGTTCTAGGGTGGTAGGTTTAGAATTTGAGCCTTGCCTAAAAAGGCACTATGGGGTGGCAAGAGCCTTTGCCAATATCCGGAATCCCAGGGTGACAGGTGCAAGCCGTCCCTTAGCAGCGTGGCTTGTCCAGCATGTCATCCCAGGCAGACAGACATTGGATCCCCTTTGAATGACACCAGAGTTTAAGCCAATTGTTAAAGCTGATCATCTTATCTCTGTATTGTGGCATCATTCTTGGTGAAGGTAGGATACTGCTCAAGGTCAGGGTCATACCTGCCTGGGCTACATAATCAGAGAGCTCCTCAATGTCTCTTTTCATGTAGTCCAAGGAGGTACGTCTCAGGTCGTTTACACCAGCGTGGACAATGACTGAGTCATATTTGTACCTGCTGTTGAGAGACCTGAGTGCTTGCGTTATGTGGCGGATCAGTGACTCTAGTAGGTCCAGGTAGGCAGAGTGGTTCTAATGGTTCTTGGTGGGGGACATATAGCTAGCAATGATACGGAAGGGGGACTTTACCTACAATTAGTTGGACTTGTAGTAGCTATAGGGAGTTGTACTTTTTAACCAGTCTTGAGGTGTGTTTATCTTTAATGAAGATGGATAAACCTGCATCATTGGTTCTTTCACTCTTGTTTTGAGGTTTGAACATGTGCAAGGCATTGTAGCCTTGCATGGCCTGAGTGTTTTCAGTGGCCTTAAATCATGTTTCTGTGACTGTATAAACATTGGCATCTTCCAAGGTAAGAAGTGCTTCCAGTGAGTGCAGTTTCCGATTTAGACTCCTAGCATTAAGTATCATAACCTTGAGTTTGCCTCCAGGGATCTAAACCTTGTCATCACAATGAACAAAACATGCTGGAGGGATAGATTCCTGACCCAAAGACTCCCCATACTCTGGAATGGATTGCCCATACATGTCAAGCAGAGTGCCTCCTTGGCACTCTTCAAAAGGAACCTTGACGACTGGATGGGAGATAGGAAATTCACCCCGGGAATCACGTCAGTTGCCCTGCTAAACAGTGGTCCAGGGAAGTAAATATTGTGAGAAGAAATATCCAGGAAATTGTTATGGCTAGGCTTGTATAGGCCCTAGGGCCGATAGCCTAGTACCAACGTACGAACCTATAGTGGATTTTTTTTTTACGCCAGGAATTTTATTGTTCTGACATTGCCTAAAAAAGGTACTGTGTGGGAGGCAATTACCTCTGCCTAAAAAAGGTACTGTCTAGGAGCCAGTTACCTCTGCCAGTAACCAAAAGCCAAGAGGCGACAGGTGAAGTCCATCTCTGGCAAAGCAGCATGGTCTATTGACCAAATACTCTCAGAGTCTTCCCAAAGATTTGTCAGACTTCCTCACCAAACTAACATTTGGTCACACATGATTACATCAATTTAAATATATAGATATCTCATCCACTAACATGTTGTTTTTCAAATCACATGAAAACTACAAACATAAAGTTAAAAGCCTTTGGTAACTATGTTGATCTAATGATGTATGCTTTACTCTAACTTTTCTTAGAGTCATACTTTCAAAACATGCTGCAAAATTACACAATAAAACATGGTAAATACTGCAGGTCTGCATAAACAGCATTGAAAAAGACCTTGGTATAAATAGGTGATTCTTGCTTTCTACCGGTTTCATATCTCTTCCAACCACAACGCTCTCTCTTTGCAGTACTACCTAAAATCTGCCCCATGGTGTCAGCTGCATGTTTTATACCCCTGACCAAACCAAATAATATATAAAAATCAGTGTATACTAGAGTTATACGTCTACGTATACGTAGAGTTACAGTGTATAGTATATACCTAAAATCTGCATGAGGGTGGTGAGGATGACAATGCTGCCGACCAACCCACAGTCAGGAGATGGATAAGAGTGTACAGACCCAGGGTAACCTACTAGTGGCTACATGAGCTGTAGATAGTGGAGCGTTATAGGGTGGGCAGGGACCTCATACAGCAAATTGTTGAGCTGTGCCGGCCATGCCTCACACACACAACTAACAGAGGGGAACCCATCCCAGTGGATACCAAGGTATGTGTAGGCCTAAGAATGCTAGCTACAACAACCTTCCAAAGGCCAACTGGGGATATCATGTGCATCTGACAGGCATCAGCATCCAGGGTACTCCACCAGTTCCTTGATGCCATGTCAGCACATGCTGGTGAGCATGTACATTTCGCCAACACCCATGAAGTGTTGGCCAGCAATATGCATCTCTTCCACCAAATAGCAGAATACCCTGAGGTAGTGGGTGCTATAGACTGCAAGTACATATGCATCAAAGCACCACCCAGTGAGTGAGGTAGGGTCTACATCAACCACAAGGGCATCCCCTCCATCAATTGCCAGGTTGTGTGCAATACCCAGGGCATAATAATAAATGTGTGTGCTGGCTGCACTGGAAGCTATCACGATTCCCACATCTGGCATCTGATGCAGCTGTACCAGAGATTTTCCAAAGGGGACATCTCTTACAGTCACCTAGTAGGGGATGCTGGTTATGACTGGATCTGTGGCTGATGACACCCATCATAAATGCACACACACCCATACAAGAACTCCATAATGAGGCACACACACTGACCATAATTATAATAGAGCGTGTGTTTGCAATGCTCAAGTCATGGTTCCGGTGCCTGTATACATCGGTGGAGCCTTGTAGTAATCACCAGCTACATGTACTCAAATAGTCATCTTATGTGCCATGCTACACAATATGATCCTGTGGAAACAGCTTCAGCAGGAACAGCACGGGGCAGGGTCACACAGCCCCCCACCATTGCCAAGGTCTGCACAGCCACAGAGTGACTTGGAGGAGGAACAACATGAGCCTGCCCCAGTAGGAAGAACGAGGTGTGCTCGATATGCCCTGATATTTGGCAAAGAGGCATAGCACATACACTGACACAGGAGGGACCCAGGGAATGACACTTTTCTCTGATGCACAGATACAATAAAAGGGATGCCAAACATGACACTACCTGTGCCCAACCACATTTAGGGAGTGTACTATGTGCATCCGACAGAGGCAGCCCTCCAGCACCATCCTCAATACTGGCACACCCCCAAGGTAAGTCACTCACCTTACCAATTGCCAAATGGAGTAGTATGTGTTGTTACCTGTATCTATGATATTGATGTGAGCATGAAGGGAATCGGGTGGCTGAATGGGATGCCAGCAGATATTAGACACCTATAGTGGCAGCATGAGATCTGTAACAAATACTGGTGTCACCATAGTAGCCCGTACTACACATGGTGACAAAACCCCACTGCAGGAAATGTGCTGGCCCACATGTGTGACCATATGACACACACATGCCAGTCAGGGAGGTTCACATACCCAATAAGAGTCTCAGCCAGCAGGACAGGTTTAAAGAAACACAAACAAAGGCTGTGCTAAGGCCTCTGAATGATGCCTGTGAGTAACCTCCCCCCCAGGCCTACACAGACAGACTACATCACGTCAGGTAGTTGGATATTAGTTCTGAAGGGTAGGAAGTTAGAAACTAATATGTAAGTCAATCAAACCTAAGATCTGTAGTACACTCATATGCCTCTAGTCAGCATGATAGGTTAGAAAACACAATGAAATAGAGTACCGGACATACCAGTAGAGTCATAGCGAATGTGTACAAGTGTCAGGTGTGCCCCCCCAATCCTGTGTAGATGTAGAAACAGTCAGGTGTGCCCCACCCATATCCTAAGTAGACATGTAGTAACAGTCATGTGTGCCCCCAATCCTATGCAGACATGTAGTAAGGTGTACCCCCCAATCCTATGTAGAAATGTAGTAACAGTCAGGTCTGAACCCCTCCACTCCCATGTAGCAATGTAGAAACAGCTGTGCCTCACCCAATCCTATGTAGACATGTAGTAACAGTCAGGTGTGCCCCCAGTCCTATGTAGAAATGTAGTAACTGTCAGGTGTGCCCCACCACACTCGCTTGTAGCAATATAGAAAGAGTATGGTAGAGATCTAGTAACAGTCAGGTGTGCCCCCTCCATAAACCATGTAGACATGTAGTAACAGTTAGGTGTGCCCCCAATCCTGTGTAACAATGTAGAAACAGTTAGGTGTGCCCCCCCATACCTATGTAGACATGTAGTAACAGGTGTGCACCCCCAATCATATGTAGAAATGTAGTAAAAGTCAGATGTCCCCCCCACCACTCCTGTGTAGCAATGTAGAAACAGTCAGGTGTGCCCCCCCCAATCCTATGTACATATGTAGTAACAGTCAGGTGTGCACCCCAATCCTGTGTAGCAATGTAGAAACAGTTAGGTGTGCCCCCAATACCTATGTAGACATGTAGTAACAGTCAAGTGCCCTCACCACAATCTTATGCTGAAAAGTAGAAATGGTTTGGTGTGCACCCCCAATCCGATGTACACATGTATTAGTAACTATCAGGTGTGCCCCCCACTCCTATGTAGAAATGTAGTAACAGTCAGGTGTGACCCCAATCCTATGTAGAAATGCACTAGCATGTATGTGTAGGTATAATACCAGTGGAGCACAGATGCCCAGAGGTGGCCAAGGTAGCAGTTTAGATTGCAGCATTTGCACAATATGCAGGTATGTGTGTGTTAGGTTGGTGTGTGTTTCATTTGTGTGAGAGTGGTCAGTATGTATGCATGTTGAGGTTTTACCTGGTGGCCATTGCCCACTACTGCCGATGACAGCACCAAGTCCTCACAACTACAGTGCACCAGACAATCCCCACCAGTATAACACATGCTATGAGAAAGCCATTGTAAATGTATGGTGGTAATATGTCACCACCTCAAAAATGGACATGACATGGCTGTTGGCCTAGATATACAAGCAGTACACAGGGAAATGTACCCCAGACATACAGTATATAATGTGTAACTGTGAAATGGACACACCCTTGAAATTGTACATACAAGTATGCATCACATTATCTGGCCCTGTAGTAGGGAATAGCGGTGTCTTCTGGCCAAACACTTGTAGATCACAAAGGTGATAGGACTGATGTAGTGGGGAACAGCTGATGCACCTGCACATGCCACCATAACTGGAATGCCCTATGCATATCTGTGAGTCAGATGCAAGTAGTGCCCATAGCACACATGCACCCAGCTCACCCAAACACCAACCACAGGTACCTCTCTGGGCGGATACCTGCTGTTGGGAATGGGCATATGACCCCCACCTGTGTATGGCAATAGCAAAAGAATGCAGCATGCAGTGCAGGTGTCCCACACAGGTGTGTCCCTAGCTGTAGGTATCACCCTGCCAGCATCCACACCACCTGATCAATACAGATAGAAAGTATTGGCATGAACACCTAGCACACCTACTCGGTCACCCCAGGGGAATATACTGTATGGTGGTCTGGGACTGTAGGACTGACAGAATGCAACGGCTTGCTACAGCTGGCCTGCATCACCACAAAATGGCCTACAGGACCCTGTCAAAGGCCTGAGCCTCACACGTACTGCCAATGCATGTTATGTCATGGCCAGCCAAAGAACAACATAACACACTCCACATAAGCCATATGCAAGGCCATGTGGACAAACCACAGTAACATGTCCACTGCATGAACTGTGGACCAACACCAAAATACAGCTGTGATGAGGTGATAACCTTAGAGAAAGTATCACAGAATGTATGCATAATGTATTGAAGAGGACAGAATAATAGAGGGGGTGTGGGAGCATGGGCAGCATGGAATGTGCAAGGTCCCACACACAGCTGTTTGCACATATTAACCCTGGCTGCAAACATCTAAATTGGTGGCTACAAACCTGCCCATACACCACAATAGGGGTAATGTCCTGACTTATGACTCCTGCCTCTGGGTAACTTGTGTGAATCTGTACAGCTGTGAGGTATTGCCACAGCAAGATAAGGCCAGTGTGTCATGTTGATGGATGTACAAGTATGGGATCCTCTGTCAGCACTGTACCAAGTGGTTGAACTGGATACACAGACCCAGCAGCAAGTGTCTGCAGCTCCCCCTCCAGAATGTCATAACTTTCCATGAATATGTAGGCATTTGCCCACAATACCAGACACAGCTGCATTCACCCTTGTTCCCCAGGCCATCACTGTGAGCAAGAATGTCCACCTGACAGTACTTGAGGATATAAAACATCACAGTGTATAAGACTACACATATCTGACAATCTCTGCTAGCACCAGTACCATGCAGCAGAAGTACCACAGACACAATCACCTACAGTACACACTATCCCTTGCACAGTTTGACCCCATATTGGCAAATCATCTACAGATATCCTGCAGAAACAGTTTGCTACCTGTAGTTGTACAAGATAAAGGTCTGCACTGCAGTAAAAACTATCTGGAATGGATCCACACATTCAATACAGAAGGGCATACTGGGCATGCTCACACACAAACAAAAGAAGCCCATGTCAGCAAACAGCAATGGCCCATACATATCTGACAGTTGCAGATGTTACTGCATACACTCCTCTGTCTGCTCCAGTCATGCTTTGCACACACATTGGATAGGAATACAGACAGCACACTATAATATGCCAAAAGTAGACATACATAGATGTGTGGAAGAGTGTGACAAAGAGTTATCCATCATGAGGCCTGTCCCACCCAGCACACAGCCAAATGGATACAACCACATGATGTGTAAATGTCACTCACTGTAAAAAGTAGCCACTTGTATCCATCATCATTACAGACTATGTGGTGCAAGTGCTAGCTGTGCAACATGACTGTACAAGGCAGTAGTCATCTAGCAGCTGTATACATGTACCTGCGGAATATAACCCTGCATGTGCCGGCATGTGTTGTGTCAACACCTTGATGAATGGGTTATGGCGATTCACACACACTGCCATCCCCATAGCTTGATTATGATAAGCCTGCAGATGTCATCCACTTTGAATTACACCATTTGGAATGGAGTAGCCCAGTAATCTCTGTCGTGCATCCTAAGACAGGTGAGATACATCCCGAATGGGGCATTGTACTCGATCATTGGTCTGATAAGTGAAGAGTACAGGGGAACAATGACCTCACATGATCTGGATGTGAATCCCTTCATGATCAGGTGGGCAATGTAGAAGGTCTTTCTAACCACTTTAGCAATGTGAGTGTCAAAAGAAAGGCCACTGTCAACCTGGGTCCCCAGGTCCCTGATAACCTCTTCTGTGCTTAGTGGATTGCCACCTATATGGTAGCTTGGGGTTACCTTGTTTTTCCCGAAGGGTATGACTATACATTTTTTGGCATTTAACTTCAGGCCATGGCTCTGGCACCAGCTATCAGTTTCCGTGAGACCCCTCTGAAGGATATCTGTGTCCGATGTACTTTCCACTATGGCGCCCAGTTTGCAGTCATCTGCAAACTTTGTCAGCCATAGTCCTCCTATGTTTGCCTGTACTTCTGAGAAGTAGATGCCGAACAACAGGGGCCAAGGACTGAGCCCTGTGGGACACCACTTGTGACCGGCTTGGAGTCTGACATGGTGCCAGCAACTCTAACCCTGTGGGTTCTGTCCTTTAGCCAGTTTGCAACCCATCTTGTGACATATGGGTTTACATTTAAGCTGGTAAGTTTCTCTATAATACCCGAGTGGGGTATTGTGTCGAAAGCTTTTGCAAGGTCAAGGTAGGCTGTATGGACTGCCTTTCCCTCATCAATGGCCTTGGTGACTGTTTCGAAGAAGTCAACCAAGTTCAAAAGGCATGATCTGCCCTTGACAAAGCCAAACTGGGTCGGGTCCAATGTCTGCAAGTCCCCTATGTCTTTGTTTATGAGTTCCATTATGATCCTCTCCATAGCTTTGCAGACCAGGCTTGTTAAGCTTATGGGGCGGTAATTACCAGGGTCCGTAGAGGCACCGCCTTTGTGGAGTGGGACCACAGTTGCCGTACGCCACTCATTGGGCATGTATCCTGTGGTAAGGCTAAGATTAAACAGCTGCCTTATGTGCGGGTTTAGTTCCTCATTGAGTTCGTGTAGCACATAGCCGGGGACACCATCCGGCCCCATTGATGCTGCGTTTTTAGCTTTAGAGAGAGCAGCTTTCACCAGCACATTTGAGATGTCTGGGAGGCTACACTCCGCTGGGATAGTTATCTCTCCTTTTGGGGGGGGAGGGGGGTGAAGTTTGCACTGAACCTGTCTGCCAGTATGTTGGCAATGTCTGTGGGTTCAGTGATTTTTGTATCATTTTGGACTAATTCTGAGCATATCTGGGAGTTTCCACCCAGGTTTCTAACATAGCTGAAGAAGGCCTTATGATTGTCTTTTGAATCTATGGCAATTTTTCTCTCAAAGTTGGCCTTGGATGATTTTATGAGTGCTCGTATTTTTTTACTAATAATGATCAAGGGTGTCTTCTCTTTTATGGATTTTGCTCTATCATGTAACAGCTTTCTCCTCTTATTGTAAAGTTTGTTTATGGCTGGGGTCCACCAGACTGGATGTTTGCCCTTGGTGGACAGAGTCTTGGTTTTATTAGGGATTGCCTGATCCATGCAGTCCTGGAGGTGTTCGTAGAAGGCATTTGTAAGGGCTTCCGCAGCTTGGGTTGTGGTTTCCACTGGCTCGGGGGCCTTGAAGGATTCCACACCAGTCTTGAGTAGTGTGAAGTTTGCTTTAGAGAAGTTCTTCACTGTGGTCTTTTTTGTTTGGGGTGGGGTCGGGATGTGGATTTCCAGTGAGATTAGTTTATGATCTGATCTCACCAATGAGGGATATACTTCCGGTGTGGAGCATTTTGTCCCCATGTTTGTGATGATGAGATCTAGTATATTTTCTCCTCTTGTGAGAACGGTGACTAGTTGTTCCATGGCATTTGAATTTATGAACTCCAGGAACCTTTGGGCTAGAAAGTTGGGGCTTGAGTAATGTTCCCAGTCTATATTCGGGTAGTTGAAGTCACCCAATATAATGGTGTTTGGAGATACATTTATACCCTCCAGTGTCTTCAGGAAGGTTGTGTGGGGTTCCTGAGTTTGAGAGGGTGGCCTGTAGCATGCTACAAATTGTAGAGCAGTTTTGCCTATGGTTAATTGCACCTGGATGGTTTCCGATGCTTCGTGCGTTGCCACCAACCTGGAGGTGTGGGTATCCTTGATGAATATGGATACACCCCCTCCTTTTGTGGTGTGGTCCAGGTTTTGGGGCCAGAACGCATGATATGAGGTAAAACCTGATAGTGCCGGGGTGCTCTCAGGAGCCTTGAACCAGGTTTCAGTCACAGCACAGACATCGATGTTCTCCATACTGAGAAGGGTCTCGAGTGCGTGCATTTTGAGGTTTAGACTTCTGGCATTGAGCAGCATTACCCTTAGTTTCTTCCCATTTTTGTTTTCTAGGGTGGTAGGTTTAGAATTTGAGCCTTGCCTAAAAAAGGCACTATGGGGGTGACAAGAGCCTTAGCCAATATCCGGAATCCCAGGGGTGACAGGTGCAAGCCGTCCCTTGCGAAGCAGCGTGGCTTGTCAAGCATGTCATCCCAGGCAGACAGACACTGGATCCCTTTGAATGACACCAGAAATTAAGCCAATTGTTAAAGCTGATCATCTTGTCTCTATGTTGTGGCATCATTCTTGGTGAAGGAAGGATACTGCTCAGGGTCAGGGTCATACCTGCCTGGGCTACATAATCAGAGAGCTCCTCTATGTCTCTTTTCATGTAGTCCAGGGAGGTACATCTCAGGTCGTTCACACCAGCATGGACAATGACTGTGTCATATTTGTACTTGCTGTGGAGTGACCCAGTGCTTGTGTTATGTGGCGGATTCTAGCGCCCGATAGGCAGCTTACTGTGACCCTCTCCTTGTTCAGCCTGGTGAGTGGGACGTCAGTGTGTCTGACTATGGAGTCACCTATGACAAGTATGTTTGGTGTTGTATTTGGCCTTAAGGGCTGTGACTGCTTTACACACTGATTTTGTGGTTTATGTGTTGCCTGTGGTGTGTCATGAGGTGGCAGTTGCTTGGGTGTCTGCTTTGGAGGCCTCTGCTGTTTAGGTAAATTTTGCTCAGAGCCTCTGAGTATGTCTTTGTGTGTTTATGTGTTTGATTCATTGTTGTGATAGCTTTATGTGAGACTGGTTTTGTGGTGTGTGTAGTTGCCTTCTCCTCCTGTCTGGTCTTGCCAGTCCTGAGTTGGGAGAGCTCAGCCTCCAGTTTGGCTAAATAGCTGCATCTCTCACAAGTATTTGTGTTATGTGGGAGGAGGAGAGGGTTGTCTGTGTACATGAGGCAATTGTAACATTGCCTCAATATTCCCAGATTCACCAACTGGACAGGAGAGGACACCAGCATCTGGCCCTTCGACATGCTAGAGAAATTAAGAAGTTAGGGGTGTAACTGAATAAGAGAGGACTTAGTAAGGAAGTGGGTACTCTTGGGGGGGGTCGCTAGTGAGGGACTTTGTATAATACAGAAGTGCTAAACCTGAAAAGAAGATGCTTTTAAGACAAGTGCTGAGCTTTTTTTTTTTTTTTTGGAGGGAAAAAAAAAAAGCTTTTAGGAACAAGTGCTGCGCTTTTTAGTTAAGGGATATACTGTTTAGATTACTAGTAGAGCAGTTCTAAGGGAAAAAATGAAGAACAGACTTTATGGAGCCAGAAAAAGTTTAACCTCGTTAAACCAGCGCTGCCCGATGCTGCTCTAGTGGCAACTCCGTGCTAAATCGCGCTAAAGCGTGCTTGATAGCAGGGGCTGGAAAGAGCCAAGAATTGACCCAAAACGGACAATAAAACTACAGTTTCAAGTCAGTAACCACTCCTACGGGGGGCAGGGAAGCTGCTCAATGTTTTTCACTGCCACTGATCAACAGAGAGACTTTCCTTTAGCCCAAGCAAAAATGGCCTCACAGAAACTTACAAACAGTTCAGGAACAGCAAGCCTGTAACTGAACTTTTTTAAATCTCAGAAAAGTGGGAAAAAAGCAAGTTTTTTTTGTTTTTTGTTTTTTTCAGAGATAGCAGAGGTTCACAAGTAATATCAAGTTATAACAGTGCAGTAAATGACCCCACACAAGAGTGCTAGGTCAAAGACAGAAAATATGCAAGTTTTGAGAAAAAACAATTTAAAATTAAGTGCAAACAGGAAATTCAGTAAACAGCTTTTGGTTGTGCTCTAAATACAGCTACTAATGCAGAAATCAAGTTTAACAAGCCAGAAAATGCTCAAACTAGGCAGCTATGCAGAAAAACTTAGCAAATAAACAGAGGAAAAATACTTAAAATCTCAAAAGTGGCTCCCTTCTTCTCTCAGCGTTTTCTCCTCTTGGTGGGTGCTTCACCAACAGCCAACAAGCCTGAAAAGACGCCAAAACCACGAGGCAACTAGGTTTTAAGAGAGGAAGATGAAGGAGTTTTGGAAATGACCCCTGTTGGTCAATAAAACTACAGTTTCAAGTCAGTAACCAATGTGTGCACTTGTGCAACACACAATATAAGTACTCTGGTTTAAAAACACCCTGGGTTTAGGCTTAGTCCCATTCTCTTGGATTTTATAGTAAATTTAGCACCATCTTAACCATAGCACAATGTGCAAGATATAAAGAAATGGGCAAAATGTGAAGCACTTCCTAACTAACAACTTCAACTAGGAAATTCATAGGATGGTTAAATGTGTTACCTTATGCTTACAGAAAATTAATTTATCAAATTGATACAATTTAACACAACGATGTAGGTATGCATACTCTCTGCACTCTTCATAGTACATTTTTTTCTTTGCATCACTCAGAAATATTATAGCTTTTTCAGGCTATATTACATCTACAATAATAAAGTAATGCCTCCAACAACAGGTACAAAACTTGCCTACAGAGAGGGTTATTAATCAAGGGTGTAGGGATGCATACTCTGTACTATACTGAGTACATTTCTTTTTCTGAGCACCACATCAATATGGCTTTTTTTTCAGGTCATATTACACCTACAACTTAGTATTATGTCTACAACTGTTAAATGAATGTGTCCAGCAAGATATGCAATATTGCTAACATAAAAACAATATCTTTAATAGTTTTAGGGGAGAACAGCTGAATGTGCTACTTGCATTTAAGTGTTTGGGTTGCAACAGTTTTAGATATATGCCCATTTTAAGTGATGGGTATCCAAGGATGTAGCACTAAGGGCTTTTGAATACAAAGTGGAATTTGCTTGCTACACCCCTGTTGCTAATGTAAAAAAAAAAAACAATATAGTTTAATAGTCAAGATCCCGCTGTGGTGGTGCTGCGGTAGCGTTGTCGTCTCACAGTAAGACGCTGTCCGGTTCGATTCTCAGCTAGCGAGTCTTCTGCGTGGAAACATGCGTGAATGGGCGTACCTTCGTTGAAGGTTGTGCGGCAGGGCTAGTAACTCGGCACGTAAAAATCAACTACCAATCATTAGCGGACCGGAGTTCCCACTGTGGCGACCCCTAACGGGGAAAAGCCGAAAGACAAACAAATTATAGAGGGAAACGCTGAAAATGATGTATGCATGTAATAACTACTGGAGGGGGCTAACTTGAAAGGTGGATCCATTTTTTTAAATGTCAGGTGGGTTTTGGGGCAGTAAGGAGAGCTTGTTATACAAAATGGAATTTTCTGGCTACACCCTGATCTAACTGGGTATCTGTTAAAAATTCTTAATACTTGTGTGGCAGACCCTTCCAATGTGGAACTTTGAGTAACGTGGATTTTTAAGACTCAAACTGAAGAGCATTCCTCACAAGTTGTACTTGATAGGTGATTACTATATTATGGACAGCGGGATTAGACCCCTCCGCTCCCCCTTACTATTTCTTCGACGTGACTTTTCAGAGGCCACAGCTCTGTTTCAATTACAAAAATCTGCACTGCACTAAACGTTGTGAATACAAGTTTCTGGCCCGCGTGCTGTTCAACAGTTCTTCATATCTGATCACAAAGCCAACTTAGGCGAGTGAGAAGAAATACGAACAACGGGCCACTTGTTATAGCATTCTTACTTCCTCAGCAGTTGCAACGCTGACGAAAAAAGGTTTCTCCTTTCCGTTTGTAAAGTGTTATGAATAATTATTGCCATCACTCCACAGACTTACCCTCTAGAAAGAACCAATGGTAGTACAGGAATCTGTTGCCATTGAAATATGCTAATTATTCCTGGTGAACTACCGAATAAAAAAAATCCTGGTGTGGTTCCGGCGTCCTTGGTAACTGTCAGAAAGCCAGAAGGCTTGAGATGCAAGCTGTTTTCAGAAGCTGAGGAATTCTCAAAGGAAAGTGCTTGATGAATTTACTCCTTCACTGCTAGGTTACGACTAGATTGTTTAAAGAGATATTTACTAAATTGTCCGCGTGTGTTATTTTACATCTTCAAGCAAATCAGACTGTTTGTCCAATTAATAACGTTATTCATTTTCAAATAAACACGTGTCGAAAAGGAGTTTGCCCAGGTACTAAAGACAATTTTGTCGGCCAGAAAAGTACTTGCTTCGTTTTATTAAACGTGGTGAATCTAATCAGATATTAAATTGGAGATGTTTAAGAATTGTCTTTAGAGAGAATTGCCTGAGTTATGGGGCGAAATGAAACTGATGTAAATTATTCACGAATATTCGTGCTAAAGTAGAGTAGAAACATGACCGCAGCCTTTCGGGTTGTTTATCTTCTTTCACAAATGCTGACGGTATCTTCCAATAACGGCCTTCTCCGTGCGCTAAGTCGTTGGTGAGGACTTTTGTTTAGAATAGGTTTTCACGGTTACACACTGTAGGTAGACATATTCGAAGTACACAAATTAGTACATTTTTATGAACACATCTGAAAAAGAGGACTATATCTTGACAGACCAAATAAAAAAATTAACTGTAGGTCAAGACCTCTTATTTATACTGGGCTAGATTTGAGTGTAGATTTGGAAAGACCCTACAGGTAATTTTATACGGCACTGGTGGAATGCACTCGGCAGCATTGCAGAAGTGTACACGAGTCAGCTGTCAGCAAAAAATGCTTTACACTAAAGCTACTGAAGTGTAGAGCAAGCAATGATCTGTACATCGATGCATTACAGTAAGGAAGACTGATGATTGGCAACTCTTCTGTGCCTATTGGATTACATGAAAACAGTTTTAATAAAGGATTGGCACATTGAAAAGCTTTGAACTTACTGGGGAAGTTATTGGCTCTGACAGTGTTTTGTTAGAAAAAATCGGAACCAATGCAGGGTTGTGTTTGTTTTCCCAAGGGAAGGAAAATAATGCTGGTAAAGGTCAGGAAGCAGTAGATTTAAAGAGCTGAGGATGGGAAGGGGGTGTGTATGCTGACGTCACATGAAGGGCGTTACTCCTAGCCAGACTGAGAGCGGGACGCTCCTGCAGCTAAAAAAACAAAATTAGAACAAAACTACTGGAAAAGGTGCAGAAAGAGAGACACAGATACACTTTACTCCTCTTAAAGTATACATTGGTCGAAAAAAAATATAAAGTGTTCTGGAGGTTGCATCTTTGACACTCTCCCTTTAAGCTCAATTCCAAAAAATGTGTCTTCATCCCCTTTGGGAAAAACACTGTTCCCTTGAATTACCACATTGATGGTATCCACTGAACACAGAAGGCATTATAAGAGATCTGGGAACACAGGTTGACAGCAACCTCTCTTTTGACCACCATGTTGCCACTGTGGTCAGAAAGTCCTTCTATGTGGCACATGTCATTACTAAGGGTTTTGCATCCAATAAGAAAGAGGTCATTGTCTCCCTCTACTCTTCCCTCATTAGGCCAATCATCGAGTACAATGCCCCATTTGGCATGTACCTCACTAGACACCTGCAACAACTGGAGAGGCTGCAAAAGTACCTCACAAAGAGGATCCTAGGCCTTAAACAGTTGTCCTATATGGACAGATTAAAAAAACTCCAACTATTTTCTGTCTCATATCGCCTACTTAGAGACGATCTCTGCTTGACTTACAAAGCCATGTCTGACCCAGCTCTGTTAGAAATGCTACATCTAAAGAAATCCCAATCCCTCTGCACCACACGCCCCAGACACCTCAACCTCATTACCACAATCAGCAGAACATGCTGGAGGGACAGGTTCATAACCCAGAGACTGCCCATGCTATGGAATAGATTTTCCATACATGTCAAGCAGAGCACCTCACTGGCCCTCTTCAAGAGAAATCTTGTGGATGGGAAATAGAAAATTCACCTGGGGGGATCACTCCAGTGGTTCTACTTGACAGAGGCATTAGGAACTAAGGTTGGGTGGCACGATGCCAGGGTAATCCTATGGGCTAGGCTTGTAAAGACTCCAGGGCCATTAGCCTAGTACACACCTATGAACCTATAAGAATATATCCGTTGTTTTAATAAAAATCTGTTTTACTGAGTTGTTGTTTTAATAAAACATGTTTTGATGGGTATGTATCATTTAATCATAAATGTTAAAAATTAAAACTTCATGCAACTATTAAAATTAAAGTCGACTGCCATTTATACTAACATAGTTGAATGGTTTATACCTTTGTTACATCCACAGAATACCTTGTTACATGCAACCAAATTTATTTTGTGAATAAATTACAAAATTCCAGTAGTCATAAACTAGATGCATTCATTTTAATTTACATAAATCTGAATTAAGCTATGTATTTTAATTTAAAGTGAAAACAATAATAAGAAACACACGTTAGTGGTTCATTTCTGCATATCAAATGTGTTTAAAACAGACATTTGTAGCCTATTGTAATAATTGTATTGTTCTACTCATTTAGTAGATATGGAATTACGGATGTGAACAGCACACAAACAACACACTTAAACACATACACACACACACACACACACACACATATATATATATATATATATATATATATATATATATATATATATATATATATATATATATATATATATATATATATATGGATTCCTATTACAAGAACGAAAGTTCATTACTTCGAACTTGTAATAGGAAGCCTCACTTCTGCAAAAGTTCACTTTAATGAAAGTGAACTTTTGCGTAAGTGCACTTCACCGAAAACACCGCAGCACAGTGGAGGACATAAAAAACAAGCTATGTCCTCCACTATGGTGCAATAGTCACGGACCTTAGGGTTAGGGCATGGGTTAGGGTAAGGGGATAGTTAGTAAAGCTATCCCCTTACCCTAACCCTAAGGTTTGTGACTATCGCACCATAGTGGAGGGCATTGCTATGTCCTTCACTGCGCTGCAGTCATCACAAACCTTAGGGTTAGGGCACGGGTCATGGTAAGGGGATAGCCCTATGGGCTATCCCCTTACTATGACCCGTGCCCTAACCCTAAGGTCTATGAGTACTGCACGGAAGTTCAGTAGAACACCCTTTCTTTGTACTGAACTTCGCGTAAGTGCACTTTCGATTAAGTGCACTTTCGCTGCAGTGAGCATTCCATGCTCAATTTCTAATTAGTGAAAATTTGATCTAGTGTATGGAACCCATATAGAAATATATATATATATATATATATATATATATATATATATATATATATATATATATAGAGAGAGAGAGAGAGAGAGAGAGAGAGAAAGAGATGGTTTATTTCCAGTCCAACCCTTGCACCATCTTATTTCTATTCTCTGATAAAGAGTATGCACAGTGCGCATCTTTTACACTTAAGTCCTTCTTTTTATAAAATAAGCACAAGATCACAGCAGGAGTTTTATTCCTTATTAATTGCTTAATATTTTTATCAAACAATCCAAGCACAGCAATTACTCATTATTGCAAATATATGATCTTTCGAGATTACATCCCAATATTGTCAACATGGGTGGTGATAGAACCCCCACAAAGCAGTGCCTCAGATGTAGAATAACATGTCAACAACTCTGAGGGTGATGGTAATTATAGTAACAATAGATTGTGCCATATGTCTTTGAGCAATTACAACACACAATGCACTAGAAGAAACATCCACTGACAGAAATTAACAGTCGGCTTCCTCCTCTTGTCAATAAATAAATACATTTCATAAAATGAGGCTTTATTTTAGTACATACTAGTCAAACTAAGGTTGAAATAGCTGACAAATTTATAAAGTGGAAAGCCCCACGCTGTCAGTTTTTATGTCTATACGATTAGTTAAACAATGTACTGTAGGGCTGTTTTTAACTGTTACTACTGTTAGCTGAATGGCCTAATGCCATTAACACTGATATTAAATCCATGAACGTAAAGACAGCCAAGCAATGCTGAATGTGGCAGAATCCTGTATTTGATTGCACACAATGGTACTCGAGAATTAATCTTAATCTTGAAGTGTGATGGATGTGGTGCTGGTGTCATACTGTTACACTGAACTCCAAACACTGGTTGCATTAAAGAACTGCCATTTAAGAAGTTAATATTCTCCATGGGGCACAGATGATTTATATAACTCTTGGGAATGCAGTACAGCCTTGATTACTTCTATTTTGAACTGTAAATTCAAATCCGTTTTGCATTCTCATACTTTCTAGGGAACCTGGGACTAGTATATTCTTGTCAGAATTCTTCACTTTTTTTCATGAGTTAGTGTTTTTGCAATATGCACTATATCAGATAACGTAATGCCAGTAAATGCTTAACCCTCAGTTAAATGCCTGAAAATCAATAAGGCAAAACAGGCCGACGTCATAAGGTAAGAAACACAATAACAATAATAACAATAATAATAATAATAATAATAATAGTACGTCCATGCTTTGCAACTAGCACAAATGTGAGATTTAAAGTTCTTATTCTTCAGTCCATCCTATTTCAATGCTAAAGCCACTAGCCAAGAGGTTGATTGCTCTCCCCTGTCTGCTTTGTGCCATCTCCAAATTCCCTTGCTACTCTTTTTGACGGGTCACTGGTAACTCAGTGGGAAGGGGGCAATCTCTTCATGTAATTATTCAGTCAGGACATAAATTCTGCCTTGTAGTACATCTCCCAGATCATTACTGAGTGACTGCAAAACTCTGCTCAGTTAGCCCACCAGAAGTGGCCTGGTTCCTCGTGTGTGTGTGTGTGTGTGTGTGTGTGTGTGTGTGTGTGTGTGTGTGTGTGTATCAGTAGAAAGATATTACAAATTTGCAGCTGCTGAATTACCACAGCTGTACAACATGACTTGCTTTCTTAAAATATTACCAAACAACATACAACTTGCCACTGGAAGCATTTTGTACAAGTCAGGTGTATGTATTCTAACTATGAAAAACATTTATTATATTATACTTGCATTTGCACTTGCAGACCATTGTCTTGAGATTGAGATACCTATAGTGCAAAGCAATCCTGGCATTCTGAATTTATGCACACTTTGCACAGAAAAATGTAAACAGCTTCAGTTCCTCACCCAAAGCCATTTTCATTGTGTTCTAGTATTTTTTCAGAAATGTTTTATAATGTTGAGATTGTAGAGCCTGACCTGCTTTGTTTACATCCCTGTGGACTTGTGTACTTCTTAAATGAGAAGACGCCTGTTCACTTCTATATGCCATGCACAATTTTGGAGAATGAAAGTAAATGATACAATAATGACAGGACTAATAAGTTTTAGGAAGTGTAAATATATATTATAGCAATCCTAGAATTGAGTCTTCAGATAATGTTGAACAGCACTGTTAGTGATATGGAAAAAAGAAAAAATAAAGGAATAAGGAGACACAATTCTTGGGAGTTTTCATTGTTGCAAATTATGCTTATTTTCATGTTTGGAAGATTGTGATCAGAAATGATACACTAAAAGTAAATTTTCTAAGTAAGATAAATCATATTTTCAGATTTTGTAAAACTAATGCAGTGAGAGCTATTTATTTCTTCTTTCTTTTTTTACCTATCCTAGCAATGTTTTCTTTATTGATTACTTAAATTGTTAGGTACAAAAATAGGAAATATCAGTTTACTTAAATAAGTATCTTATTTAATTTTTTCTTGTAGATTTCAAATAAACAAATAACGGAAAGGGACTATGTATGTTTGAATGTTGGTATCCCACAATCCATTGGAGTGGGTTACATAACTATTTATGTAAATTTTATGTTAATCAGCACACAGATTTTTGGCTAGTTGTATCTACTTTTCATTGGCCTTCGTCCAGATTTTTGATGTTTCCAGGTTGAGAGGTATGCCAACAAGTACTTTACATAATATTTATTTTGTTTTTCTGTTTCCGCTGTTTGCCCTAAGCCATGCACTGTGCAAATATTAGCCAAAAAAGGGAAAATTAGCAGAAAGGAAGAAAAGAAAACTATTAAAAAACAATACTGTGAAGGCTGCCAGCCCAGCTAGATAGAATTTTGTAAATAATTATGTGTCATTGTAAGTATTAATATAAACCACAGGCTTGTTTTACAAAAGTAAGAAAACTGTATTATGTGCTGAGCTTCAAGATTGTAACCACAGTGCACCCTGCTGGAAAACAGCAGAAATGTGTATAAACGATATACCAATGCAAATGTATGTTTTCATGGTAGAAATTGGGACATACAGAGTTAACTTGCAAACTCCGAGAAAATAAGTAAAAAAATTTATGACTGTGTGTTATCTCAAGCTAAGAGACAGGATGTTTAGGCTAGGAGTTTCTTTCTATTGTCTTAAGATAGACATAATTACTAGGTTTCACATGTAAAGTGTTTTTTGTATTGCTCTGTGACTTCCTAGCTGAGATAAGTGTTTTTGACAGAGATAAGTTAAATTCTGTTGGTATCTGTTTAGCCTGGGAACTAGATGCAAGTGTCAAATAGTGATGTCATCTAACTAACCCAGCAGTAATGTGTATTATTAATTTAAGAACTATCTCAGACGGAAAGCAAGTGCATTTTGTATTTTGTTCTGAATCTGACAACAGCTCACCAGCACTTACCTTGCTCTGTAATTAAGACTTAGATCTTAGTATTTCTCTTAGCGATAGATAGTAATATAGCAAGATTAGGGCAGATGTTTTCTATATTTGTGTGAGAGTGTCCTACTATGTTATTTTAAAGTATTTCCTGTGAATTGTGAACTCTCTAAAGTCAATGTCTTGAGTTAATAAGTATTGTCTTGTGCTTTTATTATTTATTATTAAATATATTTAAACCTATTAATTGTAGCTGGTTTTGTGTAGAGATAATTTAAGCTCTTAGAGTACTTGCATGTATTTGGTTATACTGTATAGGCCACTCCTAAATAGCCTTAAAAAAGTTGTGGTCACACTTACCATTTGGATAACAGTAACATTTCACAGTAGAATTGGACACCTTTTGGTAAGGGCCTATATAGTAGCTGATAATGGTGGTTGGTGGCAGCCAGTACTACCTTATAGTCTGGGCAGAAGGGGGCATAGCTAGTGAACCTGTGCCAGCCTTTCCCAGGAGTGTCTGTGTGTTCATATATAAATCAAATCTCAAAGTGTGTATGTGTGTCAGCTACTTGGGCAGGGACACGAAGTACTAGTTGGACAGAGAGGGTGCTGGAGGTTTTGGCTTGACTACTCAGCTGAGATCTGAACCTTATAGCTGTGCCAGTGGGGAGTCTTATTGAGGATTTGGAGAGAAAGGGAGAAATGAGCCCCAGACTGACTGTGATCTCTGTGTGCTCTTAAGGGAAATTGTACTTTACTGTGTGTGTACTTGTTATCCTCCCAATGTGCACATCCCTTACTGGTGTTAGTAGTGAGGACTGAGGCTCCTTGATTACTGGGCCAGTGCACGGCCATCACAAATACTACAAAACTTAAACTGGTACACATGAAAGATTTTCACACAAGTCTAGATTTGAACACTCACTCCAATGAACCTTCAAAATATAGCAAGGATGTCTTATCATGCTTTGCCACAGAAACAGCTTTGCAGCAGAGAATGAAAATCATTGTGCATACAAGCAATTGCAACATTATCCACAGTATTAACAAAACATGACAGCTGTACACTTCTGAGTTGTTTGTACATGTATTAATTTCAGATGTAGTGCAATGAGTGATTACACAACCATTTGTGACTATTGCTTGCAGAAATACAGCTTCTGTTTTATCTCTTTGTGTTTGTTCCTCATTTTTCTTCTCCTGTTTCTCTTACCTGACCATTAATCTAAGACATGCAGTCTGTAAGACATTTTGTATCATTGTGTTTAAAATGTGTAACGACATTAAATGGCAATAATATACAGTTTCGACAAATGCAAGGGAGGTTGGATATTACTAAACAGAAACTGTGAAATGTGTGCTGCTTGCTTACATTTCAAACCTTGATACAATTACTTCTACACTTTGTAAGTCTAACCTGGCTGGTACACCCACTGGAGGTAAGGGAGTCTGAATTGCTGTTGTGTTTTCCTTCTCCTTACCATTAATCATTGACAGTTGCAATCCATTAGCAACAAACACTGAGGGAGTGGCTGCACTATGTTTACATCAGATACACAGAGCCAAGTATTTGGGATTCAGAAATTCTAATGAGTTCACACATCATTTGCATGTTCAGTGTGCTCACAGGCCTGAAACTACACTATGAAAAGGGAACTATGTACCTAGGGAACCTGAAGGTGACGATTGCTATTACTTTGGATTTATCTGCACAGAAGAATATGCACTTCTTATAAGTTTACTGATAGCATAGACATTTTTGTCAGGCCATTTTACTTTCTCAGATGTATAGCCTTACTAACTTTCATTACAGGTGCTAATGTTATAACTTGTTTTCTCGTTACACTCTTCTATTGTTATTTCAGTGAAATGCAAATGCCCTATTTTGTCAATGAGATAGGGGTGTTAGCCTTCTAGGACGTCCCATAGACACCTCTAGGGGAGTGCTGGCCCAGGGTAGAGGTGACTGGCAATTGCAAAAAATTGAATGCTCTGTGGTAAATGTGTACACATATTTTTAGGGCAGTTTTTTGATATCACTTTTAGCAGTTCACTGATATTTTATTTATTTTGGTTTGTTAGCAAAATGTGGTCATTTACCTGTGGTTTGGGGGGCAATTTCCATTTCTGTGTTGGCACAAACAAAATTGTTTGTACAGAAATTTGCTTTGCTATTGTTACTCTCTTTGTTTTGGATCCATCCTTGCTTTGTGTGTGACTGTAATATGTTACAACCACATAAATTATTTTTTTATATTTGAATATCTTGACTGTTTTCTGTTTCTCCAGTGGGTAATATTGAAAAACTACCTTTTGTGTGTAATATCTAAGCAGGGCTTTTATTTTTGTGATATTTATGTGCAATATACTTCTTTTCTGTTTTATGACACCTAGAACTATGGCACCCTGATGTCCTAATCCCTGCACCCCCCCCCCTTCAGTGACCCTGAGAATAAAGTCATTTAGGCAACATGGTGCCATTCTGCTTGAGTGAGGACATGGGGATATGTCTAGAAAAATGGAAATTTGGCAGCACATAGTGGATGATGTTAATGACATAGCTGGTGACAGCAGGGCATATGATCAGGTGCATCAGGGCCACTGACATGATTTAATTGGTCTGGAGGAGAGCACCTGCAGTAGCCCATGGATGGAATGCTACTGGGGGAGCCTGCTACACAGCCACCACTGATGCCAAATGAAGAGTTCCTGTTCACTGTCAGGGATCCAGAGAGCTCAATGGAAAGTGCACAGCAGCATATGATTGATGCTGGTGCTGCTGTTTCAGGGAGGACAAGTATGTTCCAGGAGGAACTTCCAGGTAGGCTTACCTATCTCAATTGTTAAATATTTCTTGTATAGGAAAATATTGACAGCAATACTTAAGTTCTTTTTAACATTATTTTTTTTTGGGGGGGGATAGTTGTAGATTGATACAGTTAACACATTGTGGTTGATTGCATATGGGTTTGGGTTGGGCGTGTCATCCAAGTTTGTCTGAAAAGTACTGTTAATGGACATATAAAGGCAAAAAGTTTTAACCCCTGTGTTACTGTTAATTATGATGATGGTGTCCTTACTTTTTGCTTAACTTCTTCCAGGATGATCTTCCATAGCAACTCTGGAATCATCTGTACATGAAAACCAAACATTTTTATGTCAGTTCTGATGAACAGTTCAAATAAATTATTATTTTATCCATATGTGTGATGTGGGTGTCAAGACTGCTGTGTGTATTGCTGTACTGTCTGTAATAGTGGCACCACTGTTAGTTTATTAACATATATTGGACCACAGTAGTGTAGCTATTAATTTCTATCCTGTGCCTTTTGCTTATTATCACAGGTGATCCTGACAGTGGAGGTGTAGGGCTCTTACC
Organism: Protopterus annectens; assembly: GCF_019279795.1. NCBI lineage: Eukaryota > Metazoa > Chordata > Ceratodontiformes > Protopteridae > Protopterus > Protopterus annectens. The sequence goes on from NC_056729.1 coordinate 482,215,865, forward strand.
ACCTGATGTCAGAGTATCAGCAGACTCTGATAATTATGATGGTGGGCAAACACAGGCACAGTGGGGGTGCGGAGCTTGAATCTGACTCTGAGGTTGACATTCAGCCATCCCCTGTAATTCCATCAGAAATAGCCAGTAGGCCTATGCCAACCCATTCCAGTCAGCCCTCAGATATTGGACAAGTGGAGGGTGAGGCACTCAATCAGGGTAGTGTGGTTATTGTGGCTTCAGTGCCTGTTGACTCTGGCTATAGCCAAAGTATGGGCAAGGTGCCATGCAGGAGGGTTGTTAGGGGTGCTCGGAGGAGGCCTGCTGTCCATCATCCAGCTGATTCAGGTGTGTCTTCCCGTGCCACTCAACTTATATTTATGGCTGTCAAGGAGGTGCAGACAAATTTATTTATTTATTTACAGTTTGATGACTGGGGAAGTCCACTGGGCCAAGCAGAGCCCCTTTTCAGTGGAGGTCCGGGGAAAAAAGCTCCAACAGGAGTTAACAGAATAGAACATAAGTAAAGTATGGAATATACAGTATAGAAAAGCATAAATATAGAATTTAAAAAACAAATACAAAATCAGGGAGTATATGTTTAAAAAACACAAATGGTAAAATATAGATAAAGTCAAAAGTAATACAGAGAATATAATTAAAAGTACAAGTCATAGCGTGTTAATACAAGTTTAGTGTTTGTTCTAACAATAATGTTAGTGATCAGAGGTGGTAGTAGATGAGATTGAAGGGAGATTTGAAAGAGACCACAGTGTAATTTAGGTGGGAAGGGAACAGGAACAGTCCCAGTCTGAGGTAAGGTATGAATGAAGGACAGATTTGAAATTAGTGTGGTTGTGAGTACAGCTGAGGGAGGGGGAAGAGAATTACATAGTTTTAGCTAAGGAGTGAGATAGAAGTAATTGGCCAGGACGGTGAAGGGGCTTGTAGATTTTAAGGAGGTTTTGGTTTTCAGATCTAAGAGTATGACTGGGGAGGTAAGGGGTTAAGATAGATGAAAGAGAGGGGCAGATGAATGGTTGGAATATGAGTTTGTGAGCAGTGGTGAGCATACCTCTCAACCTGGAAACATCAAAAATCTGAACAAGGCCCATGAAAAATAGGTACAAATCTGTACGCTGATTAACATCTAATTTGCATACATAATTACATAACCCCACCCACTCCAATGGAGTTGTGGGATACCAATTTCAAACACAAACTGAAGAACAGACAACCAAAATATGGCACCAGAGTCCCCCTGCAGCCATTTCAATATCCCATTACCTGGCTATTTCGCCCCATTTACCATAAACACTAATGTGTACATATTGCTTTACTTCTACAATGATTATTTGGATTTTGTTTTTGCATTTTGCAGCACATGAATGCACAAACAATAAAAGATATCTGATAAACAAAGCAATACTATCTCATGATGAAAACAGACTTGACATTAAAACTTCTCTGCCCTTGAAACTCACATTCATTGAAACAGCATTAAAACCCGTAGCACATCCAAAGAAAATGTATCTGGCCAGTGGTGGATAAAGATTACCTTTGGGCTGTTTTCAAATCATTGGCCGCTTGCACACAAAACAAGAAACATACATGATGTGTTCTTTTCTTTAATACACCTTCCTGACTTTATTAAGTTATATTCCTTGTATAATGCAGCACACTTGTTAGACAGAGCACATTTTAAATTTATTGTTTGAATGAACATTTTTGCAGTAGGCTGTACTGTAGGCAATGAAAGAAAATGCATGAACCAATAATTATAAAACTGCCCATTTCAGAACATTTCCATCATAAAAGTCTACTTCCACACCCAAACTATAAATAATTATAAAGACAATGACTTAAGGAATTATGGAATCATTGTTTTAATATATCCACTACTAGCATGTACATTTGCTTAAAAAACTTACAGGGAGCCATTTTGGTGAGTTTTGTGATTGTGCATGTGAATATGTAGCTAAGCAATTCCATGCATGTTGACAATTTCATTGAAATGGGTTGGGAATTAAATGGTCCGCAGTCACACTACCATGTAGCTTTGTTTGTGTACATGCATCTGAAGAAGGCAGGAGGACATTCATTGTGATTCTAGTCTGTTACTATTTTAAGACACTGTGTCATTATCTGCTTCTGAACAGTATATTAACAATTACAGTATCAAAAAAATAAATCAATCGCATATTTCCAATAATTCCTATATGCCGGTATATCCAATTAAAAGCCTCAATTTGTAGTGTAAGTAAACGCAAACTAAAAAAATGAATGAATAAGAAAACAACTGTTTAAATACATTATCTGAATGTTTGGAAAATGCCTTAGGAATTCTGCCAGTGTTATTTTCCAACAGAACTATAGGAATATTTTAAATCTTCAACGAAAATCTCTATCTCCTTCAGTTGCTCTTTCCCCTGAATTTTGTCATTTATTTATATGTATGATTAAATATTTATTTTTCTGTGATGTTTTAGTTACCTGCTTGCATTATTTATTGCAATTTGCTGTGAGAATGTGAATGTTCAGTGAAATACACAAATAATTATATTCTGCTTCTGCAGACTTCACTGATGTACCTGAAGCATTAAATAGCAAAAATCAATAAGGAAGAGGAAATAGAACAATTAACATGTAGAATATCTCAAGGCTCACAAAAGCTGGAGTTCAGATCTAATTTACAGCACATATTCTGTATTGAGCTGTTTATGTCTGGACTCTGGAACATTTGTCTGTGGTGTGTAGCATAACTCATTGTTTCATATTTGTCTTTCCTGGAGATGGAAAAAGAACAGTTCCTCTAGCAGAAAACCTAAAATGTTTGACTATTAATGAACTGAACTGTCCTATTATATGTAAAGGAATTAAAGAATGTGGCTTTCATTTTCTGTTTTAAATAGAATTTAAACTGGATTCATTAATCTGTTTAGAGTTGTCAGCACTTCTGCGTACATGCGATTCCTGAAAGCATGACACTACACCTGGAATGTAACTACTGCTGACGTATCTATGATTATCGAGGCACAAAATTTCTAATTTATAAACAGAGTTTTTTTGCTCCATCTGGAAAACAGATAATAAAAACATTCGGCTATTAAATCAAGAAAAGCATATTGGAATGAAATCCCAAATAATGTAATTTCTAAACCAAGGTATTTCTAGCAGTGCTTTCTCAATTACTGAATGCATGAAGCACCAGTCTACGATTGCTTTCATAGCTCCTTTCTTGTCTGCCTTTGTTCTTTAAATGATGTTATGTATATTTATGCAAGCCCTACCAGCTTCTGTGACAGCTAATTAGCAGCATTGCTCTTCAAAGCATATATGTTTGTCATCCCTTATTTGTATCATTTTACACATTACATTATTTTCTATCTGTGCTACAGTTTATACTGGCACAACATTTCATACTAGAAGCTAAATATGGTCATACCACATAAATATACACACTCATAAGTGTGTGCACTCACCCACACATAAGCACATGCAAAACTGTAGGCATCGTATGTGACAATAAGTGGATACCCAGCCACAAACACACACATACACACTTTGTTTCCTTACCTAATGCCTTCAGCCTGTTCTCGCAGCCTGCAGCCCAAAGTCCGTTTATGTCAGCAGCAAATAAGCCAGCAGTTCTCGCAGCAAGCAAAGCCAAAGCCAGCCCATTCTCAGCAAAGCAGTTTACAAAAGTAAAGTAAAGCCAGCTCATTCTCAGCAAAGCAGTTTACAAAAGTAAAGTAAAGCCAGCTCATTCTCAGCAGCATTAGTGCTGCTGCTGTTTAATTCCTGCCCACTCAGAGCCAGCCAGAGGAAATGATGATGTGAGCTCCTTGAGCTCAATTCCAAGTGGCTGGTAGCGCTGACGGAGCTGACATCATCGCACATGTGATGACGTCAGCTCCGACAGTGTGAAAATTCAAAACATAAAAAAAAAAAAAAAAAACCAAATCAAAAAAATCGGAAATGAAGGGGTGCCACTCGGGAATCATGGCACCCCTTCATTTGGACCCCAAAACTTGGTAAAAACCAAGTAATTCGATATGGTTGGGAGGTATGGTAGTGAGTTGCATGAATTTCAGGTAATTAGGAAGCTCAAGCCAGTTTAGGGAGTGGAGGGAATGCCGTTGATGGGTAGAGTATTTGGACCCTGTCAGCAATTTACAGACTTTGTTATAGCAGGCTTCCAGTTTGTTTTTTAGGCTAAGTTGGAGATGAGTAAGTAGAGGGGCACCATACATAAGAGAGGGGAGCAGGTAGGAGGAGGCAAGGGTACGTCTGGTCAAAGCGGTTAGATAGTGATTTTTGTCTATACAGCAGACCTAAATTTTGGTGTTTTTTTGTGATATTATTTTGGATGTGGATATCGAATTTTAAATGTTCATCAATGGTGACTCTGAGTAGTTTGGTGTGAAGTACAATACTGATTAGAGTATTATTGCGGCTTTTTATTTTAAAGGAGATTTTGTCTATGGTGAAATTTCTCAAAGGAGAAAATATCATGATTTTTGTTTTGTTAGTATTAAGAGCAAAATGGTTGTTTAGCATCCAATTTTTGGTATTGGAGAAGGCTGTCTGGGTTTTTTGAAGGAGTTTGGAAGGACAGTTTGTTGTACAGATGATTGCGGAATCATCAGCGTACTGTATCAGTATACCATTATCTATGGATTTGTGAAAGTTATTAATGAAAATATTGAAAAGTAAGGGGCTGAGAATAGAGCCTTGGGGACACCAGAGGGATTGTTGGGAAATGATGAAGTGGAATTTTTCCATTTAACAGCTTTTTGTCTATTGGGGAGATAGCTTGTAAACCAGGCTATGGATGATGGAGAGAAATTGAGGGCGTAAAGTTGAGATAAGAGTAGAGGATGTGAGACTGTGTCAAAGGCTTTGAAGAGATCTAAGTAAAGGATGGATATGATTTTCCCAGAGTCACCAGCATGATTAATGGTGTCAAGGAATGACAGAAGAGCATTGGTAGTGCTGTGGCTAGGCCTGAAACCATGTTGTGTTGGGGTAAAAAGATGATTGTGTGTTAGGAATGGCAAGAGTTGGTGATAAATGCATGTTTCATTATGTTGTCCAGTGAAATGCTTAGGGCTGTAGATGTAGCATGGGCTGACATGCATGACTGCCTCCATCATGTTGGAGATTCAATGGATTGGATGAATGACATGTTGGAATGGGCAGTGTCTGTGATGGAACATCTGCTGGGAGGGGGACGGAATCCAGATGGGCACAGGTCAGCCATATTATCTGATGTTAGCTGATGTGGCCATGTCCAATCACACTCCAGTAGTGGAAGTACTTCCACTGCTCCATCAACAGTTGAGGTGTCCACACCCAGATCTGGCAGGCCATGGGGTCGTGGCCCTGGGTGTCGTCATGAGGAGAACTCATCCAGCAGACATAAGTCACATTCCGGTAGCAGCAATGCATCTGACTGTGGGCATGGACATGTCAGTGCAACTCCTGGCAGAGTCAGTTCTCATGGTCAGGTATGACAATAATGAACTGCCATCTGTACCACGCATGACTCACACCTGTCTGACATACCAAGATGTAGAGCTAGCATAGAGCTTGGCTGTATTCTTGCAGACACTCACACACCAATTGCACCTCAAGGGTCCACACACACACACACACACACACACACACACACACACACACACACACACACACACACACACACACACACACACACACACACACACACACACACAGCAGTTACATGGTTCAGCCATGAGGCTTAAAGCTCATTCTGCCTCACGGGCCATTTGTTACTTTATCCATATGTCTGCCTGTTTCTCTTACTCACGCGCACTTACTTATCTTTTGTGCCAGTCTAGAGTGCCTGCCTCCACCACCACCACCTCAACACCCTGTGCAAGTGATGATAACTATGCCATATTCTTGTTTTCTATCTTTTGGATTCAGAGATACATAAGTTTTGTGTCTGATGCTCAGGGTGCATAACTGACTTAGTGCTTAGTATATCAGTTTGTGATGTTGTCTTTCTAATTTTACTGCTTTCTTACTGTTTTTTGTAATGTGTACATGCCTCCCCCACTCTTACAGCAACAAAGGTGGACCAAGTCACAAATAAAAGTGACAATGGGTGAACAATAGGGAGAATATTTACATATTTTGGTTTTACAAAGTTAGACAACTGATAAAATCAAAACAGTTTTTGCATCAGTACTTTTAAGAATCCTATGATGGTAACAGTCTGAAACTGAAATGTGTTTTATTAATTTCTAACTTCTCTCTTTAATGATTTGCCAGTACAAAAGTATAAGACCAAACTGAGGACATTCGGTGACCATCACTACTTTTGAGAGGTATGAATGTGTTTATCTTTGATGCTTGAGATCTATTACTTGATAGAGGACACATATTCACATAAGTCTCTGCTTTCACATGTTGAAGTCATTGCTGTACAGATCACCCATATTTTACCTACTTATATTAACAAATAACAATATGCAAGGATACACCATTCATTTGTATTATTACCCAATTTTTTTTTTAATACTCCAGGTTCAACATTTACATTGCAAATCCAGCAGTTGCTACAGTTTTAGTTCAGGACTGAATCTGTCTGATGCTAGGAGTACATAGCCATTACATGGAAGGTTGTGAACATTGCCTAGCATCAATGTTGCTATATGGATGTGTGTAGGATTAAGGTTTTAGCACTTTAGGTGGTGAGTGAGTGTGCTGTGTATTGTCTCTTAGCCAATACAAGGCCATATTGAGCATTCTTATGTCCGTCTACACCTAGCTGCTGATTCCCCATGACCCCTCACCTGGGTGTGGCTGTGGTGACCATGCCATTGGGGGTAGGATGTGTGCCCCATCCCCTTGTTGATCCCACTGAAGCTGTTTTCTCAGGATGATGTTTTGAAGCATGGCACAGATGGTGAAGATTTCAGTATGTGTATGCAGATTGTACTGCAGGGTTCCCCCAGATGTATCTAGGCACTGAAACTGCAAATTCAGCAACCCAAACACACTCTCTATGATATTTCTGGTTTGAGTGTGTGCCTCATTATGGCATGCTTCAACAGGTGTGTGCGCGTTTTTGATGGGTGTCATAAGCCACGGCTCCAGTGCATAACCTGCATCCCCCAGTAAATGACTCTGTGGGATATCACTCCTAGTGAACACCTGATACAGCTGGGTGCTGTGCCAGATATGTGAGTCGTGGTAACTGCCTAGGTTGCCAGCACATACAATCAAGATGATTCCCTTAGCATTCCATATGACTTGGCAGTTTCATAGTTTCATAGTTTAGTACTAGGCTATCTGCCCTGGGGCATTTATAAGCCTAGCCATAGTGATGTGACTTTCGCCACCCCATGTAATGGTACAAAAGTGCACAGAATAGATTTAGAATACTGTGCCTCTGTCTAGTAGTGACACAGTGAAGACCCCCTTACATAATAGAATTAGTTTACTGTGCCTCTGTCTAGTAGTGACACAGAGATGACCCCCGGGGTAAACCTACGATCTCCCATCCACTCGTCAAGATTTCTCTTGAAGAGAGTCAGTGAGGGGCTCTGCCTAACATGAACTGGGATTCTGTTCCAGAGTATGGGAAGCCTCTGAGTTATGAATCTGATGTCCTATTCATATTTGTGCTGAGGTTTAAATCTTTAGCTCTCGTGGTTCTGATGGATTTGGATTTTTTGAGGTGGAGCATGTCCATCAATTCCTGATTGGACATGGCCTTGTACGTCAGGCACAGATCACCTCTGAGCAGGCGGTATGCTGCTGAATAGAGCTGGAGTTTCTTTAGTCTGGCAGCATATGACATATGTTGGAGACCCTTGATCCTCTTGGTGAGGTACTTTTGGGGTCTCTCCAGCTGTTGCAAGTGCCGGGTGAGGTACATACCAAATGGGGCATTGTACTCAATCATGGGCCTGATAAGGGAGGAGTATAGGGGTACAATGACCTCCTTTGATCTGGATGTGAATCCCTTCATGATAAGGTGGGCAAGGTAGAAAGTCTTTCTAACCACTTTGGCAACGTGGGTGTCAAATGAGAGGTCACTATCGACTTGGGTCCCCAGGTCTCTGATTACTTTTTCCGTACTCAGTGGGTTACTGTCTATGTAATAATTTGTGGGTACTTTGTTTTTCCCAAAGGGGATGACTATACATTTTTGGCATTTAGTTTAAGGCCATGACTCCGGCACCAATTGTCCGTTTCAGTGAGGTCTTTCTGTAGGATGTATGTGTCAGCTGGTGTATCGACTATGGAGCCTAGTTTGCAGTCATCTGCGAACTTTGTCAGCCACAACCCTCCCATGTTTGCTTTCACATCTGAGAAATAAATGCCGAACAAGAGGGGTCCCAGGACAGAGCCCTGTGGGACACCATTTGTGACTGGCTTTGAGTCTGACATGGCTCCAGCGATTTTGACTTTATGGGTTCTATCCTTTAGCCAGTTTGCAACCCATCTTATAACATATGGATTTACATTTAAGCTGTTGAGCTTGTCTATGATGCCTGAGTGGGGTATTGTGTCGAAGGCTTTAGCCAAGTCCAGGTAGGCTGTATGGACTGCTTTGCCCTCATCAATGGCTCTAGTGACTGTTTCGAAAAAGTCAACCAAGTTCAAAAGGCAGGATCTGCCCTTTACAAAGCCGAACTGGGTGGGATCAAGTGTCTGTAGGTCCCCGATGTCTCTGTTTATGAGTTCCATAATGATTCTTTCCATAGCTTTGCAGACCAGGCTGGTTAAGCTTATGGGGCGGTAGTTACCAGGGTCTGTAGAGGAGCCTCCTTTGTGGAGTGGGACCACTGTTGCTGTACGCCAGTGTTCAGGTACATATCCTGTAGTAAGGCTAAGGTTAAATAGCATTTTTATGTGCGGGTTTAGCTCCTCTTGGAGTTCACATAGCACGCAACCCGGGATACCGTCAGGTCCCATAGATGCTGTGTTTTTAGCTTTGCTGAGGGCGGCTCTCACCTGGACATCTGAGATGACAGGGAGGTTACATTCATCTGGGATAAGTATTTCTTCTTTTGGGGGTGAGGGAGGGGAGAAATTTGCACTGAACCTGTCTGCCAGAATGTTGGCAATATATGTAGGTTCAGTGTATTTTTTGTCATTGTGAACTAACTCTGAGCATATCTGAGGGTTTCTGCCCAGGTTTCTAACATAGCTGAAGAAGGCCTTGTGGTTATCTTTAGTGTCCATTGCGATTTTTCTCTCAAAGTTGGCCTTGGATGTTTTTATGAGAGAACGTAGCTTTCTACTAGTGCTGATCAGAGATGCCTTCTCTTTATGGGATTTTGCTCTGTCGTGCAGTAGCTTCCTTCTTTTGTTATACAATTTGTTTATGGCTGGGGTCCACCAGACAGGACGCCTGCCCTTGGTGGAGAGGGTCTTGGTTTTATTTGGGATTGCATGATCCATGCATTCTTGGAGATGTCCGTAGAAAGCATTTGTGAAGGATTCAGCATTGTGGGATGTGGTTTCCACTGGCCCAGTGGGCTTAAAGGATACCATCTCAGTCTTAAGAAGTGTAAAGTCGGCTTTTGAGAAGTTTTTCACTATAGTCTTTTGTGCTGGGGGTGGAGGTGGGATATGTATATCCAGGGTGATTAGTTTGTGGTCAGATCTCACTAGTGAGGGGTATACTTCCAGTGTGGAGCACTTTGTCCCCATGTTTGTGATGATCAGGTCTCGTATATTATCTCCCCTTGTGGGAGAGGTGACTAGCTGTTCCATTGCATTTGAATTTATGAATTCCAGGAACCTTTGGGCTAGGGTGTTAGGGCTAGAATAATGCACCCAGTCTATGTTAGGGTAGTTGAAGTCTACCAATATGATGGTATTTGGTGAGACATTCATATCCTCCAATGTATTCAGGAAGGCTGAATGGGGTTCCTGAGATTGAGAGGGTGGTCTGTAACATGCTACCAGTTGTATAGCAGTTTTGCCTATGGTTAGTTGCACCTGGATGATCTTCGATGATTCATGTGTTGCCACTAACCTGGAGGTGTGGGTGTCCTTGATGAATATGAACACTCCCCCTCCCTTTTTGGTTTGGCCCGAGTTTTGGGGCCGAAAAGCATGATACGAGGTAGCGTTGGGGTGCTCTCAGGAGCCTTGAACCAGGTTTCAGTTACTGCACAGACATCGATGTTCTCCATCCTGAGGAGTGCTTCAAGAGCCTGCATCTTGAGATTTAGACTTCTGGCGTTGAGCAGCATTACCCTTAATTTTTTTCCATTTTTGTTTTCTAAGGAGGTGGGTTTGTCTTTTGAGCCTTGCCTAAAAAAGGCACTATGGGGGTGGCAAGAGCCTTAGCTAATATCCGGAAGCCCAGTGGTGACAGGTGCAAGCCATCCCTTGCGAAGCAGTGTGGCTTGTCCAGCATGTCATCCCAAGCAGACAGACATTGGATCCCCCTAGAATGACACCAGTAATTGAGCCAATTATTAAAGCTGATCATCTTGTCTTTGTATTGTGGCATCATTCTTGGTGAGGGCAAGATGCTGCTCAGGGTCAGGGTCATACCAGCCTGGGCTACATAATCAGAGAGCTCCTCTATGTCTCTTTTCATGTAGTCCAGGGAGGTATGTCTCAGGTCATTCACGCCGGCATGGACAATGATGGTGTCATATTTGTACTTGCTTTGGAGGGACCTGAGTGCATGTGTTATGTGGCGGATCCTAGCTCCCAATAGGCAGCTCACCGTTACCCTCTCCTTGTTCAGCCTGGTAAGCGGAACGTCAGTGTGTCTGACTATAGAGTCACCTATTACTAGTGTATCAGGCATGGTGTTTGGCCTTAAGGGCTGTGATTGTTTGACACACTGATTTATAGATGTATGTGTTGCATGTGTTATGTTTTGAGGTGGTGGATTTTTGGGTGTCTGCTTTGGGTGCCTCCCTCTGTTGTTTTGGTAAGTTTTTTTATTAGAGCCTCCGAGTATGTTTTTGTGTTATTATGTGTTTGGTTTGCAGCTGTGGTAGGTCTACGTGGGACTGGGTTTGCTGTGTGTGTGGTTACCTTCTCCTCCTGTCTGGTCTTGCCAGTCCTGAGTTGAGAGAGTTCAGCCTCCAGTTTGGCTATATAGTTGCATCTCTCACATGTATTTGTGTTTATTGGGAGGAGGAGAGGGTTGTCTGTGTACATGAGACAATTGTAGCATTGTCCCAAGATTCCCAGATTAACCAGCTGAACCGGAGAGGTTCAAGAGAGGAGACTGAGATGGTATCCTTTAAGCCCACTGGGCCAGTGGAAACCACATCCCACAATGCTGAATCCTTCACATTGCGGGGTAAATTTCCTATCTCCCATCCAATCATCAAGGTTCCTTTTGAAGAGGCCAAGAAGGCACTCTGCTTGACATGTATGGGCAGTTTATGACTTATTTCCACTTATATACCTCACTTCCTAATATACCTACTGTAATATATATTACAGTCTAGGTCTTCTCCTAATGCTGATTCAATTTATATACTTATTCTGTTATCAACCATGTGTAAATATTTTTTCCTGTATATATAGGTCTTGTTATGTCTTCTGCTGTATACTGTATTTTAACATATTGTTTGAAAATTCTCTGTATACTGTATTTTAACATATTGTGTAAACTTTTAATTACTGTGGAGCTTTTCTCCCTGAGCCTCCGCTGAAAATGGACCTCTGTCCAGTCGGACCATCCCGGTTAAAAAATGTAAAATAAAATAAATAAATAAATACATTTCTTTGCTTCTTTTTGGGTTTAAAATGTATGCTCATTTGCTGGAAGGTCTATACAAAAGCAATGAAACAGAAAAAATAACTGCAATTCATCATAGAACCTGCTTTAATTCAAGAGTAACTCCTAAACAGAGAATGTGTGTCTTCAGGGAAGTAAAAGTCATCCTACAGCTCCAAATAGTAAGTATGTTCATAGGTTTGTAAGTTCAACACTGCATAGGTTCATAGGTGTATACCAAACTAACAACTACAGGGACCTTTATAAGCCTAGCCATGCATCCCAAATGTGTCTAACATGTTTTGGTGCGGTAGATGTTATTTTAAGGGGTATATGCAAGTTAAGGTATAGGTGGTCAAGCAATTACAGGATACTTCTGTATTTTAGAGACATTTTTTATTTAATAAATAAAATAAACCCTACATGGTCTGCTAAGACCATATGTATGTCGCAACACAATGCACACATGGTAGCGCACTGTTTTGTATTCACTAAACGGATCTACATGGCATGTAGAGCTACACAAACATGATACTAATTACAACATAAGCAGCTGAATTGTATACTAATCAGCCAATCCAAGATGGAGGAGCTATTCAACAAGCTATAAAGCAACCGTATAGACTCAATGCTGGTTTTCCCTGCAAATTCCAAAACCTATTTGAATACAGCCACGGAAAGGAGCCTACACAGAAAGAATGTTAGGGGCCACTGTTGCTTTAATTCATGTGTATGTGCAACAGGCTGAAGTCTATCCTGCTCTGCTGTTAATAGACCAAGGCCAAGAAGGAGAAGAGTTTTCAGACCCCATTTAACTTATCACAAGCTACATGAGGTGAAAATTGTCGAGCGCTACAGGATGGATAGAGACACACTACAGGAACTCTGCAACCTCTGTCATCCTCAACACAGGCCCAGGACAAACTAAGGGCAACAAATACCAGTGTAGACAAAGGTATGTGTAGCAGGAACCTTTTAGAGACCATGCTGGGGGTGTTACAGGCATCAGTATCCAGGATCTTTAATCACTTCCTGAATGCTATGCTCCAAAATGCCAGTGAGCACATATATTTTCCCCATACTACTGAGGACAGGGCCACAAATATGCAGGCGTTCTATCCTGTAGCACACTACCATGAAGTACTGGGTATCAATGATTGTACACATAGCGAAATCAAGGCACCACCCGGGTGACAGGCAAGGGTATAGATAAATAGAAAAGGCTTCTGTTCGGTTGAATATTAAAATAGATAGATAAAGAACTAATATTAAATTTGAAACAACAATTACTAAATACAAAATGTAAAATATTTATTAGAATGCATCATTCATTTCATATGTTTGAGGAATTATTAGTGTCCACCTTGTTTTTCAAATTAACAGTGTGCTTCCAAAAAGTCAGCTATTGTGAGCAGTGATTTGCCTTGTGGTGTACTCCTTCTGGTTGTTTCTGAACTGGTTTGCACTGCTGCATTGATAATGAGCTGATAAAAGTCCTTAAGCATGGAATACAAAAGACATTTTTTATTAGTATCACTGAGGCTAGTGAACGAAATGTGCATTAACAGAGCAATTAATCAAGTATTAAGAATCACGCCTAAGCTGAACCATTAGTTGTTGTTTGTCTTTTCAGATTTTCCCGGTTAAGGATTGCCACAGTGGAACTCCGGTCCGCTAATGATTGGCAGTAGATTATTTATGGTGCCAAGTTGCCAGCCTGATGCCCAGCCTTCAGCGAAGGCACACCCATTCACACATGTCTTTTGGTGGCCACTCGACCACAGGGAGGACATGCAGACTCCACACAGAAGGCACTCCAGCCGAGAACTGAACAGGAGAACCTCTTGCTGTGAGGCAACAATGCTACTGCTGTACCACCGCGGCTTAATCTAAGCTGGTAAAAAACAAACAAAACGGAACTGGAAACAATAAGAATAAACTCCAAATAATGTTCACTATTTAATGTAAGCGCTTTCGGCTTAGTCTCTACTAAGCCTTCTTCAGACAAACAGTGGGTACAGCATTAGTAACAGCTTAAGTACATTCATTAATTAAATGGTGATATCTAATTAAAAGGGAAATGCTCACTAGTTAAAACATCAGAATTAAAAATCTTAAAATTCTTAATAAATCTGTCTATACAGATACAGAAAACTCACTACTCTGAAAAAGTATATGTATATATAAATTTGTGTATTAACTCTACTGGTTTAATCGCTTTGAAATCAACAAAGCAATGAACATTATGTACATGTAAAATGAAAGCAGGTACTAAAAATTAGAAACCTACATATTACTTATGATTACTAAGCTTAGTGATTAGAACTAACTTTACATACACCCAAACCAAGGTATAAAAAACTATTAAATATATTTAAATGTTATTCCATATGTTAGTATTTGTACATATCTATACAATATAATAAATATAATAAATATATAAATATAATAAATATATAAATATTGATGTAAAAAATATATATGCAAACACTAGCATAAAAAATGTGAATATAATAATGTCTAAACACATGTGTAAATTAATGTTGCCTATTCTACCTATTTAATGACAATAATTTAAGAATACATTTGATTGACAATGTTTCATTTAGACCAGGATATGACTGAGCATTGGTCAAAATTTGCCATCTAAGTTCATCAAATTCTAATTTCAATTGCCAAGGACCCCCTCTAATATCCAAAATTCTTTGTTGTAGTATGATAAATTTAAATGAGTGAGATGGATGCTGCGAAATATGCTTGGCTAAAGCATTATTAAGGTCCAATTTATTAATAGCATAGATATGTTCGTACACTCTCTGTCTAAATTTTCTCTCTGTTTTTCCTATATAGAACCTTTTACATTGTTGGCATAAAGCTGCATATACAACCATCTTACTTTCACAATTGTATTTAGAGTTAAGAAAATACTTTTTCTCATTAATAAAACAAGTTTGACCAGTAAGTATATATTTGCATTGATGGCAACAACCGCATTTAAACATTCCTCTTATATTTGAATGTGAAACACAGATATTATGCTTTTTTTCAAGAATGTTTTTGAAGTTTGGGCCCCTCTTATAGGTAATCTTTGGTCTATGCCCTAACGTACCCAATAAATGTTCATTGTTCTTAATAACTGACCAATTTTTATACAATATTTCTTTAATATATTTATGATCCAATGAATAAGTGAATGAGAAACTTGCATGATATGAAGCATTAATGGGAGCAGCCACAAATCCACTCTCATCGATCATGTCAATATGAGATGTCTCAGAATTCAAATGAAGTCCTACGCTTACTTTTAATAAGGGTACAAAATGTCCTGACAACCGTTTCTGTTCAACTTCTATTCTAATAGCTCTAATAAGGTGGTCTGGGTAACCCCTATTCAAAAACATACACTGCAATAAGTCACATTCACTTTCAAAATCAAAATTATCAGAGGTCATGCGAGCTGCCCTAACCATTTGTCCTTTAATGACTGCTCACTTCTGATGAATTGGGTGGCAACTAGAAAAGTGCAAAAAACTGTTTGAATATGTCGGTTTCCTGAATATTTTGCTCTTATAACAGTGTTCGACTTTATCTTTGAATAGTAACACGTCCAAAAAATTAATAGAGTCCATTCCTATCTCATGAGTAAATTCCAAAAAAGAAGTAGATTTTGAAATCGACTCAATGAAAACAGGAATATCATTAGGGTCCCCTTTCCATAAACAGAACATATCATCCTGGTATCTAGTGTACCAGGAGATATTGTTCAAAAACAATGGGTTTACAAATAAATGAGTATGTTCCCAATGGGCCATTACCACATTAGCAAATGCGCCCCCACAGGGAGAACCCATGGCCACTCCGGATTTTTGTAAGAAAAATTTTTTATTAAATGTCATAAAGTTATTAGTTAGTATAAGGTCCAAAAGAGAAGTTACTAAATAAATATCATTTTGGTCTACTTTGTTCTTAACCAAAAATTCGGAGACCCATTCTATACCCAAGTCGTGCGGAATGACCGTGTATAGATCTTTCACATCTATAGTTACGAATGTGCTATTTTCATGATATGTTAATTTGTTGATACCTTCCAAAAACGACCACGAATCTTTACAAATCTGAGGCTCTTTGGTTAAGATTGGCTTGAGTAAATTATCAACAAATTTGGCACATCCGTAAGTGATTGACCCACGACCATCCACAATTATTCTAAATGGTGGTTCAACTAATGATTTATGGATTTTTGGGGCTCCGAATATTGCCGGAATAATTGGTGCTGCCATGGATAAATATTCATACTGATTAAGATCAACAGAAGATTCTATAAACAGATCATCTATACATTGTTTAATTTTTCTATACGCCACATTAACTTCATTTCTAGATACTTGACTATAAAATTCTGTGTTTAGGTGTTTTTCAATATTATCATTATATGCTTGTTGATCCATAAACACAAGACCACCTCCCTTATCGGGTTTCATAACCCTAACGTCAGTGCTCTTAATTAAAGTGATAAGGTCTAATTCATCCTCAGTAAAATTCCTTCTATGACCATTATTATATGAACTGGGAACATTTCTAATATCCAATTCACACATTTTTTCAAAAATACATAAATCAGGATGGAGTGGTGGATTGAATTGACTAGAGACCTTTAAAATGTTAGTGATGGAAGAATTGTTGTCCATCAAGATGTTCAGATTCAGCTTCCGTGTAAACAGCTTTAAGTCAATAATAGTCTCTGCAATTTCAGTTCTTCTGTCTGGCACAAAAGACAAACCTTTAGATAACAAGTTAACCATATGTTCATTAATGGTCAACGAAGAATAATTAAAGACCTTAAAATCACCTTCTGATGAGACAGATATTTTTAAGGAAGGTGTATTGTTAACAGGCATATGATCTATCTCTTGGGTTGCCTCCTGGTATTCCTCGTTATCGAGGAGTTGGTGCTCTTCTTCCTGTTGTTGTTCGAACGGCTGTTGTTCCTGGAGTAAAAACCCTGATTGGGTTGATTATTATTACCGGCAATGTGATTATTATTAATATTTTTTCTGTTATTATTATTTTGTTGATTAATGAGCCTTTCACTACGTCGGAGCGGTTCACTTTGTAATGGCTCATCAGCAGGTGTAGATGAGACATAGTTAACATCATCATTTTGTACATGCTGGCCATTATGAACAGCTGAAGTACCTTGGTTGTTTGTGTTCTCAGGCTTAAGCAGAGGGGGATCAGGATACGCTTCGTTGTTAGCATATGCAGAAATGTCCCACTGTAGCTTACGTTTCTTGGTACTCAAAAATTTGTCCATTGCCGTATCAATACTAGTATAAATGCGACAATACTCAAATTTATATCTTAGAAAATCAACATGACCTTTTATGATTTGGTCTAAGGACTCCAACTCTCCTTTATACCTTATAATCTCCAAATCATAAAAATTAATGAGTGCCTTCAAAAATTCAACTGCTTGTCTATCAAATAATTCTAATAGTTCAGCATGGAATGTTGAGCCAGCCACTAAACCTGCTGGGAATCTCCATTGTCGGAGACCCTTAGGTATAACTTTCTTATTTATGCACTCATTGAGGTAGGAAACTTCTAATTGGAGTTTCCTACATTTAAACATTTTAGAATCAAATTCATCAATGACATTCATTAAAGAATTATTAACCTGTGAATTAAGCACTTGTTGGCCTGTGTTGTTAGCAAACAAATCTGTAAAAAAATCCCCATTACTAAAGAATAATGTCAATGAGGGGATATCTTGTACACTAGAATTACTTTCTTCAGTCACATTTCGATTGTTCTGTCTATTATCTGAAACAAAGTTAGTAGAATTACCTTGCCTTGGGTGAATGAAGTCAGAAGACCCATTATTGCAAACCAGTCTGTCAGCATAAGATGAATCCACATTTGGAACGGGTAATCCGTTATTGTTAGCTGCAGAACCGCTTGGAAAATACGGCCCTGCTGGCTGTCTTTGTCCAGGTTGAATCGAACTAGCGGAACTGCCGGTTTGTTGTGACTGGCGAACAAACTGCAAATTTTCAGCTTGTATCCGCTCCGATTGAGCAGAAACGGCAGAAACGTTACTCTGCTGAATAAGTGGTGGAAAAGCTTCTTCACTATCAGCCAAGCATGCTGGTATGTGCGATTCAACCATTCCTTGTATATGATGACGTCCTTCCGAGTTCTGTAACATGTTAGGCTGGGTGACCGGTTTAAAGTTACCCGCATTGCACGAAGCTTCTACCTTCTGTGTGAGTGCTTCTACCCGACCAAGAAGCACATTTACCAGAGCAGTGAGGTTTCCGATAGCATCTGTTTGTTGGGAACTACTACTTGGTTCCAAAACAATATTCTCAGTGTCACTATTGTTGAATAATAGCTGCGAGTCAATTCCGTTCCCAGATTCCATTTGACAAAAACTCAGAACAAATGGCAATAAAGAAAACTGGTAAAAAACAAACAAAACGGAACTGGAAACAATAAGAATAAACTCCAAATAATGTTCACTATTTAATGTAAGCGCTTTCGGCTTAGTCTCTACTAAGCCTTCTTCAGACAAACAGTGGGTACAGCATTAGTAACAGCTTAAGTACATTCATTAATTAAATGGTGATATCTAATTAAAAGGGAAATGCTCACTAGTTAAAACATCAGAATTAAAAATCTTAAAATTAATCTAAGCTGAACCATTAGTATTGCTTTAAAATAACTGTCCATTGTCCTACTGTTTGAAAGTGTTAGATTAATTACTTAATGAAATTTATTTGTTAAATTTTAATGTTTTTTCTCCCCATGGCTTCCAGTTGCAATATCTTTATTTGCAAGAAAAAACTTTTGAGTACCACAAGGGTGGATTTTGTATAATTGTTAAGATCTTTTCACCATGGATACAAATTATAGGCTTTGATTCTGACCTATGGTTATTACCCAAGTCTTGTAATAGTCTGCAAATGAATAGCTTAGTGTTTACCTATCAACCTATTAGCTTCACTTGCAGACAATGTAAGCAAGCATTTGAAGCAAACTGTGTGTTTCTTATAATGCATATTACCTCCCTTTCTGTGATAGTGAGTACTTGTGCTGAAAATTAACTGCATTTTAGCTCATAAAGTTTGTTTAGGTGTTACTATAACCAATGCATAAATAGTATAACTTAGGCAGAACAGCTGAAACGTTTTGTTTATCGGGCTTCTTCTAGACCTATACTACAATTCAAAGAAAAAGAATAATCAGAAATGCTGCATTTCTTAGACTTTATTGCAAACTTTACTGCACCCTTGAGACTATTTTGCCAAGTATTCCAGACATTTCAGGACATTTTTCAAATCTTAGTATATAATATATATATATATATATATATATATATATATATATATATATATATATATATATATATATATATATATAGAGAGAGAGAGAGAGAGAGGTTCATAGGTGTTTACTAGGCCAACTACCACAAATGCCTTATTAAGTCCAGTAATGCATCACAAATCCATGACAAGTGGATGTGTGAGTGTCTATGGGTTATGATTAGGTTTCAAATAAGGCAAAGGGATAAATTTAGTGCATGCGCATGCATGGTGAGTGTCTGAGCTGTCTTGCATAGTGGTACTGTTTGTGGAAAGCTTTTTTTTTTAACAAAATTAAGGTGGTAGGGTTACGGGCAGTGTCAGGGTTAGGATTAACATGTATTTCTAAGGTGGGCTTGTAGTTTATGTCCTTAGACTCCCTTCCCTTAGTAGTCCTCCTCTTCGACCAGTAAGACAGACAGAGCCATTCCCACCCTGGGACTGATTGCACCTCCATACCACGTACTGCTCTTAACATGCATGCTAACAGAGGTACTGAGAAAGTCCAGACACACTGTACTGATTTAGTAGACATCTTATTTCATCAATGATCATCTTCATAGAACCCAATCATGTTGGACTAGCATGCTATGTAAAACACAAACAAGTATATTACTATTTATGATTTTCAGCATTCCACTTTTTGGCATGATTTCCTCAGAACAAACGTAAAAATAAGAGTTCTGAAATTTTGTAAATCCCTGTATTTTTGCTAAGGATCTTTCTTTAACAGTAATCTTCTGGCACCACACTTTTTAGCAAATATGGCCATGACAGAAGCTTCCCACAACAGTTTACTCGTTATACACAGTGAGGTGATTCAGCTGGACCTTTTGCCATATCTTTTAAAAAAACTCTCAAGGTTTTTTCTCTTCTTCCATAGCTTTTGTTCCACCCATCCATTTGCTGCCCATATGTGGTCTGTCCTCAAAATTTAGTCCAATATTTATCTCTTCCCCTGTACTGAAGTAATCTACTGCTGTTGTAATTTCCAAAGTCTCTACAAATCCTTTATTTTGTTTGTATTTGATCCACTAACCATCATCTTATCTAGGTTTCTGTTCAACTGCTGGATTAACTTTTTTATCTTGATAGTGGTATACTCTAACATCTTGTTGGACCTTGTCCCTAATCTCTATTCTTTTAGGCCCTCTTCTTGTTTTTCTTTCTTCCAACATTGCCTTCATCTGATACATTTCTCCCTTCTCCTAATTCCTTCTTTAATGCAGTCTCATTGCTCTTGTATTCTCAGATCATAGGGATCATGGGAAGTGCAAGGCTAGGAGACCTGTGAACATTATGCCCTGCCAGTTCCGACTCTGTATTGTACCTTCCATCTCATGGAGGGGGTAGGCCACCCAAATCCAGGGTTAATTTATGAATACATATCCAACTATCTAGGTCCTATTTTAGGGATGATAGTGTATTACACTGCTTTTATCTGCAGCAGGAGGTGATAGAGAGATGCTGAGTAAAGAATTTGTTTCTCCACATTAATTTTAATTAGCCTGCTGAAGCATGTTTAGATGCCTCAATCTGGTATTTGTGGGACTGCACAATCTGTGAAGGTGTGAGACATTGAGGACTACTGGGTCTCTGATTGCTCGGAAGGCAAATTATACATCACCTCTGAGCGTGTAAGATACAAAAAAGAGGGACTGTACCTCTAGTCTTTTTATGGTAGGTTGGGGATTTTAAGCCCTTGCTTCTCTTTGTTAGGGACCTCCAAGATATTTCCAACTGTTTGATGTGTCTCATGATGTACATATTAAAGAGGACACTGTGTTCTATAATTGATTTGATCAGTGCTGAATACAAGGGGGCAGTAACATCTTTAGATCTGCATGGTATTCATTTATTTACTATTTGTTTTTCTGGGGTGTGCTATCTGAGCTGTAGACAAAAGCAACTTGCTCTCTTCACTTGTTCATAGTAAATTCTGCCATTAAAGGGACAATCCCAGGGATTTTTTTGTTTTGATTCGGCCGTTGTTTACATTTCAGGTTTGCCTTTCTGAGCGTGCTCACCTTTGCTAGCAGGGTGGCCTAATGGTTAAGGTGTTTGCCTTACAAACACAAGGTACAGGGTTTGAATCTCACAGGGGATAATTGGTTAGGCTTAAAATGGCTTGCAAGGGCAGTTAGCCTAGTACTAATCTACGAACCTAGGAGTGAGGGGGAAGAGTTTCTGCAGGAAGTTTCAAAGGTGACAGCCAAATTCCATCTGAAATTACAGTTGTACTGACAACAGCTTTCCCTGTGAACCATTCATTACTTTAATCTGTGCATTTCACACATTCAGAAAAGCAGCCTTTCAGGATTTTTACGACTTGACTGCTGCTGCTTCTCTACAAAGCACATCAGTAATGCAAGGTTTTTAAAACATTAGTAAACAGAGTTTTTTGCTTCTTTTATTTCATATTTTATTCTGTGGTGATTGTGAATCCTGGCCATCTACAACACTTTTATGACATGGCTTCTACCTATAGAAAGCATCAGAGTGAGGCAAATAATAGTGGGAACCATATTACTCTTTCTTTCATTTCATGTTTTACTGTGTTCTGATTTTTGAATGTTAGACTGGTGCAGTAACTTTCTGACCTGCTAATAATTCCATAGAAAGCAAGTGCGTGACGGAAGGTTGGAGCATTAGTAGTCACACTCTTCCGTTCTTTTTTCAGCTTCTTGTTTATGTGCTGATTTCTGAATACTAATAGACAAATGCACTATTTTTGTGAGCGAGCTCCTTGTACATCTCCAGAAGCATGACTGATGCAAAGTCTAAAATTTACTATACATGCATCTTTTCCTTTCACTTCATATTTTATTTTTGCTGATTTCCAGCTACTAGCCAAACGCACTTCCTAGTGTACATGCTACATCTTAGTCATTTACTGGATTGTATTATGTTTTCAGCACTTGTTTTTCTTTTAAGCTTATATCTGTATAAATCTGTTTCTAATTCCACTGTTATTAAGATATAAACAAATAACTGAAATGACATTGTACAGCTTTTCTTCCCATCATTCTAACAGTTTGCATTACCTAACGAGTGTCTGATTCCTGGTCTGACAATGATTAGTCCTACATGGTAACTTTTAAACTGTTTCTGTTCCAACTTAATCACATAACAGCATACCTCTCAATCTCTTAGCACAAAAATCTAGACAAAGCCTAAAATAATAAGGAACAAATGGCCGAAAATAAAGACAAATTTTAAATACTGCTCTTATAACATTAGAAAGTTGCTAGAATAACAGCACTTCTTACTATGCATTTTCTGAAGGATATGAAGTCTGAAACTCAAATGTGTGTCATTATTTAGTAACTTCAATCCTGAGTGATTTCCCAGAAAATCAAAATGTTATGGGGAACAGACCATGCACTTGCCATTCACTCCAGAGCTTGTCACCCATATATAACATACATACACACAAACACAGATATATATATATATATATATATATATATATATATATATATATATATATATACACACACACACACACACACACACACACACACACACACACACACACACACACACACACACACACACTTACCAAAACAATTAAGTCCAGCACTAACAAGGAAAATGAAACCCATTTATTCACAAAAAGTTACAATGGTCAGAAGAGAAAAATCCATCAGCAAACTGCAGTGTCTCCACTTACGGAGCATCTTTAGTGCATGATATAAGTAAAACACCAACAAATATGTATTTAAATAGTAAATTGACACAGTGTGACTCAAATTGATTAAATGTTTAAAGATATGGTTGTCTATTAAAAAAGAGGCAAAAGACACATCTAACTGTGATACATACTATCAATATTAATACTAAAATATTGCTGTTTTTTTATATTCTTAACCATTCATGCTAACAATTTAATAAAGAACTAGATCAATTTTTCGCAAAAATAAGTGAATACATAAAAAATAATAAAGCCATTTCGAAACATATTATATAAATTCATCGAGTTTTGGGCTATATGTTGCTCCTTCTCTACTAATCCAGCTTGCTTCTTTTTTATCAAGCATTATTTGGCAACAAGAAAGAGAGATATTAAAATAGGAGCGGCTATGACAAGGAACCTTGGGACACACTACTGCTCACTAGTCTCTTGGTGGAGGTGGTGTCACTGATCCTGACTTCTTGGGTCCTATCTGTGCGCCAGCTTACAATCTAGTGAGTTCTGTTGGGATTTATGCCTAGTTCTGAGAGTTTGACAACAATACCTGAGTGGGGTATTGTATCGAACACCTTGGCCAAGTCAAGGTAAGTGGTATGCACTATTTTCTCCTCATCTGTAGCCATGGTGACCCTCTCAAAGATGTCAACAAGTTAAGTGGGCAAGACCTTCCCTTAATGAAGCCAAACTGGAATGGGTCCAGTGTCTGTTGTTTGCAATTGTCCTTGTTAATCATTTCCATGATAATTTGGTCCATGCCTTTGTATACAAGGCTTGTCAAGACTGATGCATATGCAGTTCCTGGGGTCAGCTAATAGTCCATCCTTATGAAGAAGGATGACTGTTGTGGCCCTCCATTCACCTGGCATGTAACCTGTTTTGAGGCTGTAGTTGAAGAGTGCTTCAAGTGATGCTGTTAGGTCATGTTTTATGCTATTTAGGAGGCAACTGGGAATATTGTCAGGGCCACTGAAGCACTGTTTTTTCCTTTAGTGAGCACCTCCAGGACCTGCTCCCTGTTGACATCTGGGGATATGCAAGAAGGGATTTCACAGGGGATACTGGAGGTCATCTCAACTCTTCCTGGCTATGTACCTGCTCTATAACCTAACCTCTTTCTTCTCCTTATATTATAATTAAATTCCTCTCCTTTTTACTACTAGTGACTGATGATATTTTCTCCATATTTATTATTGTTTTTTCTTTCGTTACTTGTTGATACTGGTACAATAATGCTGATTAATTTATCTCCATTTTTACCACTTATGTATATATTCTGTATATGTTACTGCAATCAAACCAACTAAATTCCTGACTTATGTATATATTCTGTATATATTACTGCAACCACTATGTGTAACACTGTTTCTACTTCTGTACCAATGAATGTTTATTTTTTTCTGCATCTATGTTCTTGTCGGAGCTTTTCTCCCCAGGCCTCTACCGAAAATGGGCTCTTTTAGGTCCAGTGGACTTTCCTGGGAAACAAATGCAATAAATAAATAAATAAATAAAACAAACATTAGAGCTAGATTTATCGGCCAGTAGATTTGCTATGCCACCCAGGTCAGCGAAGGTTGTGGAAGTTACCACCACTTCCGAACACTGCTGAGTATAATCCTTAAGGTTCCTGACATAGCTGAAGAAGGCTTTGTGATTGTCCTTAGCCAGGGAGGCTATCTTGACTTTAAAAGATCTGGGGATACCTCTGGCAGCCTCAGTGCAGCCATTTACATGTCTGTGCAGGGTCCTGTCAGAGAGCCTTTTCACTTGCCTGGGCTGTAATGAGTGAAAAGGAATTGTCTTGGGGCCGCATATAAAATATGTAATATAGTTAACTGTTTTGCTGTCATTGGTGACCAAAGTCAACCTCCTGGCTCCACTCTAGGTGCATAAGCAATAAATGTAATAATGAATGCCCAATAGTTACCTTACAATTCTACTTCTAGAACAGCTTTGTTACTATTTTTGTTTTCAGATAAACAGATATGGAACCCTTAGAGCATAATTTGCATAGCTGTTAAGTGAAAGATACTATGCACGTGCGTATATTAATTTTAAAACAGTCAAGTGTTTTGCAAAAAATCACAATACTTCCCCACATTTTTAGAACTTCATTAGGCAACAAACATAAGTGTAGAAATGGAAACTTGGGATGCATGTTTAAAGCACCAGTATGAATTCTCAAGACAAACCTTGGTCAGCTGACGTACTATCTCTGCATTTCAAAGGGACTTACTGACTGTGTGTTCCAAAGTGAAGATAAAATGAAAAGATTTTTTTGCCACTTTTTGTTGTAATACCATTGTTCAACTTCACATCTTAGCTATTCTCGGTCCTCTCCCCACCCAGAGAGAGGTTTGCCCTCCAAAGTATGCAGAAGCCCTTAAATAAATGACCCCGACAGTAGTCTGGCCATGTATGCACAAGCAGTTATGACACCACAATGAAACATTTCCCCAAAGGCCCCACCAGTAGATTGCCCATGTATGCACAGGGACTTTGACATCAAAATGAAACCTTTCCCACAGGATCCCTCTAGCAGTATGACAAAGCATGCAGAAGCACTGAAAGTACACCAAAATGAAACATTAACACACGGATGATTCTACTATTATCTGCCCTGGTAACTCTGAAACTGAACTACTGACCATCACCCAGAATGCTTTCTCTACTACCAAAACCTGGATGACAAATAATCACCTTGCCCTCAACCCAAATAAACCAAACTCCTGCCCTTTACACCCAAAAAAGTATCACTATTAATAAATCTGAATTCATTATTTTCTCCTCCAACAAGACTGCCTTAGAGGTAGTTTCCCATACCAAGTTACTTGGCATAACCTTAGATGACAACTTAGCCTTTGACCAACACATCCACAACACCATCAAAAAAACACACCAAACACTTGGTACCCTCTACCGACATAAACACATTTTAAACTACTCTACTAGAAAAACACTCGCCCAAACTTTTCTCATACCTTCCCTCCTCTATGGTGCCCCCATTCTAACAAACATCTAGTCCTCATTAAAAACTAAAATGGAGAGCTGCTATAACAAAATTATTAAATTTGTGACCAGGCCAAAACATTCTTCCCATCACTGTCACTCATTACAATCCCTGAAATGGCTAGAACTCCCACAATACCTCACATACATACAACTATCTACAGCACACAAATTCTTCTATAATTCCTCCAAATGCCCAGCCCTTGCTTCACTTCTGACTCTTTATCAACCAGACTGACCTCTAAGATCTGAAAATCAATCACTTATCCAAGTTAAGAGACCTAAACTCCCTGCAGGCCAGTACCTTTACTCTTTCACTGTAGCTAAACTCTGGAATGCCCTTCCACCTTCTCTCGGGACTATAAATAATGCCCCATCATTCAAAAAATCACTTCACCAACATCTTTCCTCTCAATGGCTATGCTCTTGCACTATCCCAATTTCCTCACTAACCTGATTCCTGACTTGACTCATCTCTCAGATACCCATACTCTTCTCCACTCACCCTTAATTACAACACAGTGTGCCTCATCCTGCCTCACATGGTGTGTAAAAATTGTGTCTGTGTAGATTATCATAATCGGTCTGTTATATTGAATACCTTGCTAAGCATCCAAGTCTTCCATAAAATATAGCCATACATTGTCTATGTTACTGTGTTACTTCTAACTCTTATGTTGTTACTCTTGTATATTGTTAAATGCTGTTATTAACTTGCTAAACAAATTCTTTATTATGTACATTGTTTTTGGAGCTTTTGTCCCCGGGCCTCCACTGAAAAAGGGCTCACACCAGCCCAGTGGACTTTCCTGGTTAATAAATAAATAAATAAATTAGCCCAAGCAGCCACTCCAGTAGTTTTCCCTTGTATGCACAAGCAGTTACATGACATCAGAATAAAACATTTCCCCTTAAGGCCCCACCAGTAGACTGCCCATGTATGCACAAGGACTTTGACATCAAAATGAAACCTTTCCCACAGGATCCCTCTAGCAGTGTGACTACGCATGCAGAAGCACTGAAATTGCACCAAAATGAAACATTAACCCAAGCAACCACTTCAGTAGTTTTCCCTTGTATGTACAAGTAGTTACATGACATCAAAATAAAACTTTTACCCCCAATGTCCCCTCCCGTACTTTGCCCATGTATGCACAAGCACTGAAATGACACCAAAATTAAACCTTTTCTCCAGTGAACTCCTCCAGTAGTTTGACCATGTAGGTGCAAGCACTTAAATAACATGAAAATTAAATATTTCACTCACAACCCAACCAAGTTTTCATAATGCTGATCTGAAAAATGTTCAAATCCACAGTAGCAAATGGTACTGTGCATTTGCTAATGTGGAATCGAAGTTCTCATAACTGATCATACTACAGTGGGGATCAGGACATGTACCCTTTTTTCACTGTAGTGTGATCTCGAAGTTAAATATAAAATATGTAGGGTGTGTGGGGGGTGCAAGAGGGCTTTGCCCCCTGCAAAAACTTTACCAGTAACACAGACTTTCGACAATGAAACTCCCGGATGTTCAAATCACAATTCCATGTTACCATTTCCAAAATTTTGGTAATTTGTTAATATCAATTTCGGAAAACTGATTTGATCAAAACGTGGAAAAATATTTTAATTTTCAACATTTTGACAGTAAACCTCTCTGTATATATATACACACACACACACACACACACAACACACATACAAACACACATATATATGTATATATATATATATATATATATATATACATACATATACATATGTGTGTGTGTGTACACACACACACACACACACACACACACACACACACACACACACACACACACACACAGATGTGGTAAGACTCAAAACCTACAAACTAACACAACAGATTATAAATACATTTACAAAATCTTATTCAAAACAGTTTTGGTTGCACAAAGCTAGTGAAAAGTTGTGCTAATAACATCCCGTTAACTTCAGATACTGAAATTAAATTACACTACATTATACTGAAACATAAATATGCACACATTGTATGCAAAGAACAGGGATGAAATTGAATTAGTAACAATGAGAACACTTCAGCATGAACTTACAGAATCATTGTATTTGTTATTCACCAGGTTATTAAAGTATGAGGAAATTCCTCAGGACTGGAGACGTGCAATTGTTCCACCCATGTTTAAGGGAAAGGGGAACAGGACAACCCCAGAGTCACATATACCCATAACTTAAGATTGGGGTCATGCACTGGTGCAGCCAATATTTAGGGGATGGGGAACATGACAAACCCAGAGTCACAGACCCCCATAACTTAGGATTGGAGACATGCACTTGTTCCAGCCATATTTAAGGGACAGGGGGACAGGACAAACCCAGAGTCACAGAGACCCATAACTTGACTTTGTTTCTATGGAAAAGAAATGGAGAAGGTTATTTTACATAATCAATCATTGGCATTGAAAATACTAGGACTTGAAACTCTATATAAGCATGCATGTGCTGAAAATAGATACATAACTACCTGCAACATGATGCTCTGCAATAATGCAGTTATAAATGGCAAATTGTATTGTGTTGTGACTTACATGGGCTTAATGTCAGCCTTTGACAAGATCATACACAAAACTATGATCATTACATTAGAGCAACTATTTACTGATGTAATTTTGATAAGATGGATTACAAATAGGACATGGCAAAGACACATTACCTGGACAGGTGAATATCTAGGTTACAGTCAGTGTGTCATATCACTTGGGCTCATACTTCTTTACCTTATGTCGTTCTGATCTCTCTTTTTCATTTCTAGTGCTCTATTGTTTGCATGCAGGTAACTAAGTAGGTAAACAGTATAACAAAAATAGTAAGGTGCCGGAGTGAACAAAGGCTGCAGATACGTAAGAATACCCAATATTAAGTCAGAACAATATCATCCACAGCAAATAAGTTTATTCAAGAGCAGGAACAGTGGTAAGTACTTTTACCCTGATAGGGCTTCCTCAGACCATATACAAATATTCACAGCTGTTCATCATTATAAAAGAAAAAAGGCACCAAAGTAAAAACAAATGATACATTCGAACTATTAAAGTAACAGCTTCCTTTAAAAACAAAATATAAAATAGAAATGCATGAATATAAAATGTTAATATATAGAGATGTATAAAAATGTATATCTATAATTCTTAAAAGTATCTTCTATGCCTATTAGAACATAGTAACATACTGTGCACATAAATATAATCTCATAACAACTATATATAAACATAACTACATATGTGTAACAATAGATAGGGAAACTGGATCATATCTATAAGGGACATGTGCTGAAAACTAGTATCTACATCTAGCCCACAAAACAGTCCACAGGACCCAAGTATACCATTACAGATGTATAAAAATGACCTACAGAACTACTATCTGAGACCTCTAGACTTGAGGAAGGGCTTCAGTGGTGTCTTGTCATTTAAACCTGGGAGGGCATTCGCCCTCAACCTAATGATCCACCTCGCTTCTTGTGTCTCAGTCCGATTCCTTATATCCCCACCTCTAGAATGGATGGGTACCACTTCAATAACCCTAAAGCTAAACCCATGTGTATCATCAGTGCAATGGACATGTTTGGATAGGGCACTGACCATGGATCCAATCCTAATCTGATAAAGATGTTCCCTTATTCTGTCCCTAAGCTTCCTATCCATTTTGCCAACGTAGAATGCCCTGCACCCAGAACAGGATGCAAGATAGACTACATGTTCTGACATACAATTGGCAGAGACCTTGAAATCATACCTAATGCCACTAGTGGGGTGTATAAAGGTGGAGATGGAGTCCATGTATCTACAAAAATTGCATTGGTTACAGGGAAGGGTCCCTGACCTGTCAAAATCACCATTCCTGTGCATGGAATGACACAGTAACTTCTTTAAATCAGTTTTTTTCTTATACACAAACTGTGGAACATCCCCTATTACTTCTTTAATATCAGGATCTACTGTCAATACCGCCCAGTGCAGTCTAATCACATCCTTGATGTTCCCCACATCCTGGGTATAAAATAAGGGTATTCTGATCTTACTAGCTCGATCAGGTTCAGCTGGAGACTCATGTTGATCACTCTCAGTCACAGCTCCCACTGAATCTGAAAAATAAGGGGTAGCTATGCCAACTCTTAGGGCAGAAAGGTTAGACATACCTTTCTCTATGTCATAATTCTTATAAGCTCTCGCCCTGAATCTGTTGCATAGGTCATTTAGTGCAATGTCAAATCCTTCGTCTGAGGGATTATAACGTGAAACCCTCATGACTTGACCCTTCACAATATTCCTAAATGTATACTCTGGATGCATGCTGTGCCTATGTAGGAGAGCATTCCAGTGACAAGATTTCCTGTACACCCCTGTATTCAATAAACCGTACCCAACCTTTCAGTATAAACATTAAGGAATGATATCCATTTGTCAGGAAATTCATGACTGAACTTTAAGTATGGAGACAACCCACTGACTTTGTCAATAAATAGAACCAATTCCTCAACAGTACCTCTCCAAATGAGGAAGAGGTCATCCATAAAATGCCTGTAGAAAAGGACATTGAGGGAAAACTCATCCAGTTTAAACAAATGTTCCAACTTCCATGCAGCCATAAATAGATTGGTGTAGCTACTGGCACATGAAGTGCCCATAGCCATGCCATCCCTCTGCAGATAACTCTGTGAATCAAAGCAGAAGATGTTGTTTTCTAGCACAACCTCCAAGAACAAAACCAAAAGGTCCATTTTAGAGCTACTAAGCTCAGTATTGCATTTCAAATAGTCATTAACCTTCTGGACCCCTTCCTCAACCGGAATCTCAGTGAATAACAAATGGACATCCAAAGTGACCATTAAGAAGAGAAGGGCAACAGGTATTGCTTTCATACACTCATATAGATCCAACAAAAACTGTTTGGTATCCTTTAATATATGAGGGTTGGCATCTACAACTGGGGGGCAAGAACCTCTCAACATATATAGAAAAGGGCTCAGTAGACCACCCCCTACCTGCAACTATGGGCCTCATAGGAGGAGCATGGTTGCCCTTATGGATCTTGGGAAGGCCTTGAATTACAGGTATGAGGGGGTCACTGACAAACAGATACTCAAATAGTTCTTCAGTGATGACACAACTCTTAAAAAGATCATCCAACATCCCACATATCCTATATATATATATATATATATGTGTGTCCTAATTATATCTTGCTCTATGGCACAGTAGAATTTCTCATCCCCCAACATCCATTTCATTGTCTGATCATAAAACTCAGAGTCCATCACTACTAGACTCCCTCCTTTATCAGCAGGTCTAATGACGATGGAATGATCATTCTTCAACCTTGCTAAAGCTCTCCCCTGGCCAGAAGTTACATTCCCTTTGGTCCTATATTGCTTGTCATTAGATTTCATTTTATATAAATCATTCTCAACCAATTTACTAAAGACAGCCACTAAGGGTGGAACACCTGGAACATAAATGCTGGGTTTCTTAAAACGTTCACAACTTGAGTACTTGAAACCATTTAGGAACATGAGAATAATATGCTGATAAATTTATCAACAGCAAAGCCTATGAGATTTGAGAGTGCTAGATTAAAGGATGAGTACTTAATACAGCACATGGCGATTTAAAATGTGGATTCATTCACGAATGGGTAAATCCTTTTTGAGGGTTTTTTTTGTCTGATCATATCAGCAAATTGGTTAACTATCATTTTTAAAGCTATAGGTTGTAAAAAAAGATTTATATTAAGTCTAGGAAATCAGAAATGATGGATTGTAAATTACACTATACCTAAAGCAGAGTATGGAATAATAATTTAGAAATCTTATTATAAAAATTAGCTTAATTATATTGGAATGAGCACATAGAAAATATACCAAGGGACATTCGTGGATATGAAAGTTTAAACTATTACAACAGATTAAAATATTGAACTTTTTACTCCATCTCATATTGATATTTAAGTAGAATAATTAGAGACAACTACCTCTAGGAATGTTTAGAGTTATCAAGGAGTAATAAAGAATCAGATAATCTGTGTAGGCAATGATGTAGGAATGAGAAATGTAACTGGAACTCTGAAAGAGTAGCTGTCACATGGATAACATTTCTAATTATATTAAAGCAAGCACTACTTCAGAATTTAAGAATGCGTTTCTTCACTTATATGGAAATAACTGTTCGGGTACATTTGCAAGGGCATTATTGCCCATGCCTAAAATATTTGCATGTATGTACATGTATATAAAATGTGAAAATATAAATAAATATAAATAAGCTGTTTAATCAAGTGGCTATGTTACATATCCAAGGATGCCTCCATTTTTATTTATGTTTTATTTTTAGGTATAATTGTATTATTTAAGCTAATGAGTGTATATTACAGATATCTTGAAATTACATGATTGATCAGCAAATTGTATGTTTGCAACAAAATATCACATTTGCACTCCAATGCAATTTACACTGTTTCTCTGTACAACTGTTACATTATATCAAAAATACCAGTGTATGCCTAAATAAGTCATTAATTGCAAAATAGTCAAATAAATACAACCATCACTTCACATGAGACCTGTGTGTCTGCTTGCTTATTTATTTTTTTAAATAAATGAAATCACAATTTCACATGTAATGTGTGTGTCTGTTTACTTATTTATGTATGTATGTATGTATGAAATTACTTATTTATGTATGCATGTATGTATGAAAGTAAGTTTAAAAGCTGTTTTAAGTAAATAAATATGTGGAGCATTTATCTGGTTAAAATAAGAGTATCCTAAGGACAAATAGGATCAACCTATGACTGGTCAGGAGGTGAAGAACCTGTGGCTGGCTGGAGCCTCAGGGACCACAGAATGGAATGTAGTACAATGCCTACAACATTACCAAACACTGCGCCTACAACACAGAAGCCCACTCGCACTGTTTCATCATAGACTAGCACTTAACAAGGAGCAGTTTTCTGTCATGAGAAGGGTACCCTGCTTACCCAGTTTCAAGTGAGGGCTGTATTGAAGAAAACAGTGGAGTGATGAAGTTTGGACCCCAAACATATACCCCACACTCAGTTAGATTCCATGCTCATTTAGCATAGTGACAGCTTCTCATGGACAGTGGGCTAGGGCATCATGGGAGCACATCAAGAAATTATGAAGATGGAAGCACAACGCTTATGACAGATAGCTGAAAAATAACCTTTTATACCACGTCTAACATTGTTGTCTCTTATTTGCAGAAACTGGGTGTTACCTGCAAGACATGCATTGCACATTACAACAATAGTTTTGTTGACTGGAGTTTTCTGCGTGTTTGATTGCCTGGTACCTTACTGGTGCTCTTCGATGTGAATGGAAACACCTGTCTTATATATCACCACCTGGAACATGCTGACATTATAGGTTCATAGGTTCATAGGTTGGTACTAGGCTATCAGCCCTAGGGCCTATACAAGCCTAGCCATAACAATTCCCTGGCTATTTCTTCCCACATTATTTACTTTCCTGGACCCCTGTCTAGCAGGGCGACTGACGTGATCCCTGGGGTGACTTTCCTTTCTCCCATCCAATCGTCAAGGTTCCTCTTGAAGAGGTCCAAAGAGGCACTCTGCTTGACATGTATGGGCAATCTATTCCAGAGTCTGGGGAGTCTCTGGGTCAGGAACCTATCCCTCCAGCATGTTTTGTTTATTGTGATGACAAGGTTTAGATCCCTGGAGCATGTAGCTCTGAGGGATTGGGATTTCTTTAAGTGTAGCATGTCCAACAGCTCTGGGTTTGACATGGCCTTGTATGTTAAGCAGAGATTGCCTCTGAGTAGACGATATGCGACAGAGTATAGTTTACCTGTGATGTATTGTGGTAGCAAAGGTATAACATGTAAAATTTGTGTTAATGCCCAAATTATGATATTTACACTGAGGCCACAGAGTTTGCTGAGCTGTACACCCGTCCACAATCCTTGCTGTTGCCTATTGTTTGTGGTGATACTTATATCTAGGCTTCAAGTGGCTTTTTTGATATCTGCAGTTCTTGATCTGTAGGCCATTCTTCATCACACCAGGTGCTGTCCATCATTAGGGTACATGGCCCATTTTACCCTGCTTGACCACTTACAACTATATAAAATGCACACCACCATGAACACCCATGACAAAGACTGTAATCGTTTATAGACACAGAAATAGAACATGGCTGACACAGATTTCTACCCCAAGGAATCCTATACATATTGAATAAACTTCTTATACATGTCAAGCAATACTACCCCTGGTCTGTATTCAGTAATATTCAGAATGAATGGTCTGGAAATCATAAATCCTCTTTGGGGTGTATAGTATGGTGCTTCTTGACCATGGAGCTTAACTCAATCAAAACTGCTTGGGCTTAGCTGGCTATGCTTATCAATGGGCTTTTGAGCTGCATGCCTAGTTTATACCTATGAACTTATCAAGCTAATGTACAATTAACAAGTATCTTACAAATGTGCATGCTGCATATAGAATATAAATGCACACAAAAACATCAGTTTATTGATGATTGTATTTCTATAAGCCACCTCATTTGAATGTCATTATATAGTCATTAATATATACTACTAACCACACCAATTTCCATAATACCATGACTGTGCTACAGATATCTCTGAAATTCACATGCTATGCATGTCAATACTGACTGCATAGTTTAGCTTTATAAACTGTGCTGTTTCTCCTTTCTGAACACCTCCTACTGTGTTTTATGTCCTGTAAGAGTACCAAGTATATACACACATTACGAAGTACCTGTAAACAAACACTGAATTGTTTATTTCAATATGTAATGAAACAACAAACAGATGTGCACTGAACTCTCCAAGGTACCATTAGATTATTCTTAACCTCAGTTTGAAGTAATTTATTTTTCCCCGTATTTCTTTATTCAGCTATTTGTTTGTTTGTTTGTTTGTTTGTGTACTTAACTAATTTCAGCTTGATAAACATGTAAGTGGGAGGCTGACAGACCCTTTTGAGTCACAACCTGAACTCCATGGTGCAACACAAATAGAAAATTGTAAATAGAATAAGTAATTATACCACTTTCAGTAGGAATGTCAAATGGGCAAAATGCAGAAGTGGAATTCAAGCAAGATGATAGTCGAAAAACTATAAGAAATGGAAATGAAGTCAAATTATAACTACAGCTTTGCAGGCAAGAATTGCATTACTGCTCATGTCTGAAATAGTTGTATGTATGTGCATATGTAAAATGTATAAATATAAATAAGCTGTTACATAGAGTGGCTATGTTAAGAAGGATCGCTCCATTTTTATTTTGTTAGTTTTATGTTCAATGGTGTTCCTTAAACTGAATGTGTATTATAGATGTTTTTCAGTGTCATGATTCATCAAGAAATTGTCTCTTCGCAACAAAATATCATACTTGCTATTACTTGAAATTTACATTGTTTCACTTTCACTTTAAATCAATATATACAGGCGGACCTTCTCGATTAACAAATGTAAAATAACTAAAATAAATAAAAATAAATGTTATATCAAACATATATCTATGCCTAGATATGATAGTTATGAAACAAATAAATAAAACTATCACTTCAGATGGAACCTGTGTGTCTGCTTGCTTGTTTCATTTATTTTGTAAAATCAATGAAACTAAAATTTCACATGAAATATGTGTGTGTGCTTACTTATTTGTGTATGTATAACGTTATACTGGCTAGTTCAAATTACACAAAAAAGTCTGTCTAGTGTGTAGGAATATCAGTGCAATAAAAGACATTAATTCCTTTTGAACTCATGACATTTCAGTTATAAATAAAGGCATACACTCAACCTTATAGTGCATAGAGTAAAGCCTTGACAGAAACATTTAAATGGGTAAAGTCATTACCAAAGTACAAGTTAAAAGATTAGATGACAGCAACTTTACTCAGAAGTGTTACACAGCAGCAATAAGGTACAAGTAGAAGACAGAGTCCATATGACTCAAAGATGACTAGTTACTCCCCTGGAAATACCCTCTACCACTTATCCCCCCACTGTTAATAAAGCATGGGTCCTCACTGTGCTCTCCACAGCTAAACACACTACACCAATGAGTCCTGATAACACCCAGAGATCCTTCCTCTATAGTTTGGAAAATGACGCCTCAGGCCCACTAGAATGTCTATTCAGCCACAGCATCTAGACAGGCTTCATCCCTAGGGATGCAGGACAGTAACGGTCATCCCTCTACATAAAGGTGAACCATCAACAGACCCAGGGAACTACAAACCCATAAGCTAGACTAGTCTTATATACAAGGCTATGGAAAAAGTTATCATGAATCTAGTAAATACATACCAAAACCTCAAACACGACTCATCCCAGTTTGGTTCCATCAAGGGCAGGTTCCACCTACTAAACCCAGTGGACTACTTTGAGAGGCCACTTGAGCCATGGATGATGGGCACAAAAGTACATACTGCCTACCTTGACCTGGTAAAGCCATTCAACACTCTATCTCACTTAGGTATTATACACAAACTCAAGAATTTAGACATAACTCCCTATGTAATCCAGTGGATAGACAAATGGCTCATGGATAGGACACATGACGTTAGGGTGGGGGAATTCATCTCCACAAATAGGCCTGTTACTACTGGTGTTCCACAGGACTCAGCACTTAGAACTATGAACTTTCCCACTACCTCTGTTACCAACTTGGTGGATATGGACATCCTAAGGCAAGGTAGAAAGTGCCTCATTTTTAATGACAACCAGTTAATTGTTAAACAAACTGATCTGGTATGTGACAGATGTATTTACACAATGTCACTGGAGGCAAAGCTGTCACATATAAGCACTCCTAATGTCAATGAGGTTGTCAGTAGTATACACACTGCACCAATCACACACAATTAAAAGTAGAAACATAGACCCATATATGATGAGGCATTTAAATGTAACCTATCTAAACTCCAAAGACATCCTTGGTGAACTACACAAACTCCCTCAGCAACCCTGAAGGAACACTTTCAAAACACCAGCCACATCAACCCATACAGCCACATCTCAGATTGCCTCTACTTCTAACCCCATATGGCAAGCCACCACAGAATCCAACATTCTAGTCACTGGAGTGCCCATAGTGAGATACACTGATGTCCCTCTTACCAGGCTGAGTAAACAGAAAGTCACAGTCAGTAGCTTATCAGAGGCCATGATCCATCACATTATAAATGTACTCAGATCATTCGACCACAAGTACCAGTATGACTCAGTCGTGTTCTATGTCAGTATAAATGACCTGAGACGTACCTTTATAGACAATATGAATAGGGACATTGTGGAGCTCTCTGAATGCATGTCTCAGGCTGATATGAGTGTAGCATTAAGCAGTATTTTATCTTCTCCAGGGTACAGCCTAACACCCTAATAATGGGTGATTTCAACTACCCCACCATTAAATGGGAAAACTACTCATTTACCAACTTGTTTGCTCAGCGTTGTCTGAAATTCATAAATTCCAATGTTTTGTATCAACTTATACACACCCCCACCAGGGGCAGCAATATCCTAGACCTGGTCATTATCAACATGGGTGACCAGTGTTCCACACCAGAGGTCAATTCCTCATTGGTCAGATCTAACCACAAGCTAATCACCCTAGACATCCACATCCCGCCCCCACCCCTCCATTAGGGAAACCACCGTAAAAAAATTTCTCCAAAGCCTGCTGCACGCTTCTTAAAACAGAAGTGGCAAACTTCACAACACCCATGGAGACGGATGATAGAGGTACGACTGCTGAATCCTACACAAATGCACTTTATAAGCACTTACACGAGTACATGGATCATGCTATCCCTAACAGAACCAAGATGCTATCCTCCAAAAAAAGGAAGCCAATTTGGTGGTCCCCTGCCATAAACAAACTCTATAACAGAAGAAAGAAACTGTTGCAAAAAAGAGTAAAATCCCATGATTGGAGGAACTCCCTGGTCAGCCTCAGTAAGAAGGTGAGATCCCCCTCATAAAATCCTCCAAAGCTAGTTACGAAAACAAAATCACCACTAATTCTAAAGACAACCACAAAGCATTCTATAGCTTTGTCAACAATCTCAATGGCAACACTCAGATCTGCTCTGAGTTACAGCACAATGGCACTAAATATACAGAACCAACTGATATTGCCAACATCCTGGCAGATAGGTTTAGTGCTAGCTTTACCCCCCTCTCACCCCCTAGATGGCCCATCTCTATACTGAAAGAATGCAAAGTTCCTGTGCTCACAGCTGCACAGGTAAAAAACACACTCTCCAAAGCCAAGAACAAAGCATCCATGGGACCTGAAAACATCCCAGGCTGCATTCTACACGAACTACAGAACAAACTGTCACCCCACCTAAGTACCATGTTTAATCATAGCCTCACCTCAGGCTTTGTACCCACTGAATGGCACACAGTGACAGTTATCCCACTCCACAAAGGGGGAGTCACCATGGACCATGGGAACTACCGCCCCATTAGCCTGACGAACCTGGTCTGCAAGGCCATGGAATGTATCATCATGGAACTTATAAACAAAGACATTGGTAATCTCCAAACTCTGGACCCCACCCAGTTCGGGTTTGTAAAAGGCAGATCATGTCTCCTAAACCAGATACACTTCTTTGAAGCAGTCACCAAAGCCGTAGATGAGGGTAAGGTGGTTCACACAGCCTATGTAGATCTCGCCAAGGCTTTTGACACCATCCCCCACTCTGGAATTATAGATAAACTCACTAAACTAGGTATAAATCCTTATGTTACAAGATGGGTTGCCAACTGGCTCACTGACAGAACCCACACTGTGAAATTAGCAGACTCCAAATCTGACTTCAGACCAGTGACAAGTGGAGTACCACAGGCTTCAGTTTTGGGTCCTCTCCTGTTTGTAATCTACTTCTCTGAAGTACAGGCTAACACAGAAGGTCTTTGGCTAATGAAGTTCACAGGTGACTGCAAACTAGGAGCCATAATCGAAACTCCTAACAATGTGGACATCCTACAAAAGGGCCTCACTGAGACAAATGCCTGGTGTCAAAGCCATGGTATCAAGCTCAGTGCCAAAAAGTACATTGTCATCCCTTTTGGTAAAAACTCTATGCCCATGAACTACCACATTGGTGGTAGTCTACTTAACACTGAAAGTGTGATAAGAGACCTTGGGACACAGGTGGACAGTAGTCTCTCCATCGATAATCACATCACCACAGTAGTCAGGAAATCCTTCTACATGGCACACCTCATCACAAAAGGTTTCTCATCCAGGAAAAAAGAGGTCATTATTCCCCTCTACTTGTCACTCATTAGACCCATTATAGAGTACAACACCCCTTTTGGTATGTACCTCACAAGATCTACAACAACTGGAAAGGCTGCAGAAATACCTCACAAAGAGGATTACCGGCCTCAGATGCCCTAAGCAGATCATCTAAAAAAGCTCCAGCTTTACTCCGTCACATATCGCCTACTCAGAGGCGATCTCTGCCTAACAAACAAAGCTATGTCAAACCCAGACCTGTTGGACATGCTTCACTTAAAGAAATCACAATCCCTCCAAGCTACACGCTCTAGGGACCCAAACCTTGTCACCACAATAAACAGAACATGCTGGAGGGATAGATTCATGTCCCATAGACTTCCCATACTC
This sequence comes from Protopterus annectens, assembly GCF_019279795.1. Lineage (NCBI taxonomy): Eukaryota > Metazoa > Chordata > Ceratodontiformes > Protopteridae > Protopterus > Protopterus annectens. Next base: position 482,255,362 of record NC_056729.1, read on the forward strand.
TGGAACAAACTACCTATCTATATCAAACAAAGCTCCTCATTAGCACTCTTCAAGAAAAATCTTGATGACTGGATGGGAAATAGGAAATTCACCCCGGGGATCACTTCTGTGGCTCTGCTTGACAGGGGCACAGGAAAATAATTTTCTTGGGTGGTGAAAGCCGGGGTACCTTTTTGGTTAGGCTTATATAGGCACTAGGGTCAATAGCCTAGTACCTACATATGAACCTATGATGCCACAATATGAAGAAAAGATGACTGACTTTAAGTGTCTTAGTTTCTGGTGTCATTCCAAGGTGATGCAATATTAATCAGTATGGAAAGATATGGTCAACAGACCATGCTGCTTTGCCAGGGATGGTCTGACCTCTCCTTCTAGTCTTTCAAATATTAGTTAAGAAATTGTCCTCCCTGCATAGTACTTTTTTATAGGCTATGCCAAACAGAAAGTACTTCTGAAATGGCAAATCAAAACCAACAAAATCTAAAGGTGTTACTGGTCAATGCTAGGAATCCAAACAAAAACCTCATTCACTAGAATATCTCTTAACCTTAGAGAATGCTGACTTCTATGCGGTCCCTAAGATATGGTTTAAAGCTGTGCAGAAGTAAGGTTATAATGCCTTCTGTACATTTAGACCATCCACTACACAGGTGGGGACTAAAGGTGGAGGTGTCTCAATTTACATTATAAACAAATATGCCCCCAAGGCTTGGAGCTTCTCCATATTTTAATCACAATAGGCAAAATCCAATACCACTTCCTTACAAGCTATATGTCCCCCTATAAGACCAAGGAAACCCATAACATATATTTAAAATTACTGGAAACACTCACCATCCAAACTAATATAATATTCATGGGTGATTTTATTTACCCCACTATTAACCAGGTATCATATGTGACAAACGTGCAGCATAGAGACTCCTAGATTTTGTAAACACAACCTCCTCTCTAGGCCACATTGCCAATCCGCACACACACACACACACACACACACACACACACACACACACACACACACACACACACACACACACACACACACACTTATGTATATATATATATATATATATGTTTATATATTTCTGTCTATATATATATATATATATATATTTATATTTATATATATATACATATATATATATATATATATATGATAATCCAAAGCACAGTAATGTTCCACCAGAGAAGCAACGCTCCTGTGGTAAAATCAAATAATGTCAGCAAATCTATAATGAACAGGAACGATCCTCGAAAAGCACAAATTCACATCAACGAGAGTCAACAAAAATCAGCAGGTTCAAGTAGTAAATCCAACTAGTCAAGCTCTTAACAAAATAGAACGTCCTTTATTAACTTCAGTTAGCGCTTTCACCCAAGAGGGCTTCTTCAGACTGTACAAATTCATCAAGAAACACAGTCCATATATAATCCATCTGATTAATCAATTAAACAATTAATTAATTAACTAATTGCAGGGTGTTCGCTAATACAAAACCTACTTCTTTCTTAAAAACATATGCGTAAATACATACAATAAAACACATCTAAAACACATATCATCAAAAGATTTTTCATTAAAAAACATTATTAAAAATGAAAACCTTGGAGCTCAATGCTTCAGGGCTCTTCCTATTCTCCTTTTTCTTAAAAACGGATACAAGCTAACTTTGTCATTGAGGCCAGGCGGATGATCCGCCTTACATCTGATAATCCATCTAGTCTCTAATTCCAAGGTGTGGGTTTCTAAATCCCCTACCCTTAGAGTACTATTAACAGTCTGTAGGACAAAAAAACTAAATCTATGTGTACTACCCCTAGCCTTAAGATGTTTTGCTAAGGCATTACGTTCATCACCTATCCTCATACAATAATTATGCTCCCTTATTCTTTCTCATAACTGTCTGTTCATTTTACTAATGTAAAACGCTGTGCAGGAGCAACACTGGGCTAGGTAAATCACATTCTCTGTTCTACATGTGGTACCTGTAAAAAAAGTAAAGGTTTTACCAAAGACCGGTTGTTTAAACGTTGTACCAATATTGATGAAATCACACTGGTTACAGCTATGTCAAGGAGTCGTATTAGTGGAATGAGCAAAATGTTCATTTCGAAATTTGTGACATAAAATTCTTTTTAAATTCATTTTATTTTTATAACTATACCTAGGTCTCTCACCAACCAGAGTACTAATCTCATTTTCTATACCTAATACATGCCAATGTTTTTCTATAATTGCCCTAATGTCATATACGTCACTAGTATAAAATAATGGCAGACTAATCAGGGTGTCCCTATATTCTGTTTTCTTATCATTGAAAATTTCTTGTGTATCTATGTTAATCCTACTGGAAAAGTACGGTCGTGCCCTTGTCTCTCTCAAGCCATAGACATCATTAATTGTTCTGTCAACTTCTCCTTCATTGTAAAATCTATCCAATAATCTGGACTTAAGACCTGCTACCTCTCTTCTAAAGCCATTCTCCGTTGGATTGCTTCCAGAGGCCCTCATAATCTGGCCTTTTATGACATTGTCAAAAATATGTTTCGGGTGCATGCTACCCCTGTGTAGCAGAGTATTCCTAAAGCATGCTTTCCTGTGTACTGAAGTATTGACAATGCCATTTGTTAGCTTCATGATACTGACATCCAAAAAGGAAATGTAATCCCTGGAATAACTCATAGTAAAACACAAAAAATCAGTTGATTTGTTCATATTCTTCTCAAACTCTTGCAATAGGGTCTCACTTCCCCTCCAAACCAAAAAGAGGTCATCGACAAATCTCTTGTAAAAAGTGACATGCTGTTTGAATAACTTGGAAGGGAACAGACTCTCCCTTTCCCATTCTGCCACTACAAGAAGAAGAATGAGAAGAATATGAACAAATCAACTGATTTTTTGTTTAGACAAATATGATTTGGAGGTACTTAATAAAGGTCTAACATTTATTCCTTCAAAAAGTAGCTCAATTACTGAATGTATTTTGGACTTAAAACTTTTCATTAGAAATTTGCAGCTTAAGGTTATGCTTACTAACCAAAGAACAGAGGACAGTTCTATAATTTTTAAAAAACCAAGCCTTTTAGTACCAAATTTGAACCCTATAACTGAGGTATTTGGCAGAGCTGTAGAAAAAGATTTACATTCCTTACATAGTAATAGAAACAAAACTCAAAGAAGCAATTTATCTCGTAAACAGTTACAAGCACTAGATGGCCTAATATCAGATAACAATATATCAATTAGACCTGCTGATAAAGGAGACCCTATAGTCATATTTAATAAGACTGACTATATAAGAAGAATGCTGGAACTTCTTAGTGATGCAGATTATTATCAAATTTTATCTTGTCAGGAAGTAAAGAATATCATTTCTAATGTCTACAATAACCTTGAAGATATGTATAAGTTGCATTTTATGGATTACCAACTTTATGATTTTTTACTACTAGATGAACCTATAACCCCAGTTATTAAAGGTCTCCCAAAAATTCACAAAAATGAAATGAACCCACCAATGAGACCCATTGTTTCAGGTCGTGGTTGGGTCACTGAAAACATTAGTTATTATATTGAGAAACAACTGCATCTCCTGCTAAATAATCATAGCACTATACTTAAGGATTCTAAAGAATTTCTTCTAGATTTCTATGATGCTACTAAGGAACAGCAGAATAATTCCAACTTGATATTAGTAACTATGGATGTACAGTCCTTATTCACGATGATTCCTAATGACATAGGTTTAAAATATATATATGAATATAGGACTCTACATTCTGATTTTATCGTTACTAAAATAGACTTTATATGCACACTACTAGAATTAATGCTGGAAAGTAATGTTTTCATGTTTGAGGAGACCTTTTATCTCCAGAGGAATGGCGTAGCTATGGGCACACCATGTGCCAATAGCTACGCCAATCTGGTTTTGGCTTATTGGGAAGAGAAAAAGTTATTTGGTTTAGAGAAATACAGGAAATATGTAATATTTTATAAGTGTTTCATGGATGACCTCTTCTTTTTATGGCAGGGGAACAAACAAGAGTTAATGGCATTTGAAAACTAAAGAAAGGAACCAGTAGGCAGTACAACTTTCGCCACAGAGAGACAAACGATAAGCCACAGGATGCAAAAGTTTAATAGAGTGAAGCGCTTTTCGTCTGCTCGACTAGCAGACTTCATCAGACCTTCATCAGACTCAAATGGCATTTGAGTTAGAGGTCAATCAATTAACATCATTTTTTAAAATTTACCACTACATCTTCTCTGAACAATATTTCTTTTTTAGATATACAAATTTACGCTACCTAGTGGTGATTTTAACACAGGGATGCACAGAAAATTATGTCATAGAAACAGTTTATTAAGTAGGGACAGTATGCATCCACCGCATGTTTTTAAAAATGTTTTAAAAGGTCAAGGTATGAGAATCTCTAGACTCAACTCAAGTCCCATATTTTTTGAACATGAAATGAATGAATTAGCAAAAAATTTTAGCAATAGGGACTATAGTCTTAGGGAAATTAATGAAACATTTAGACAGGTTAGTGATTTAAGGCAAGGACATAAAACCCCTATTTTTTCAGATATGGGTATTTCTGAATATAGGTTAAGACAAAATCCTATTATGGACACAATGAAAATATTACTATACACTTTGCTATACCCAGGATATTAGAGATATAAAACAATATATCACTAAACACTGGGATATTCTTAGATTGGACCCAGATATATCACAGTATATTAAAGAACAGCCCTGTTTTGCATATAGAAACAAGAAAAATTTGCATAGAATGTTATGCTGTTCAGATTATAAAACAAAAGATACTTGCTTACAGTTTTATGGTACTAAACCTTGTAATAAATGTAACTATTGTCAATGTATTTCTAACATTGCCAGTTTCATACATCCAGTTACAGGAGAAATATTTAATATAAAACCAATGCAAACTGTGAATCTAAACACCTTAATTTATTTAGCAAGATGTACATCATGCATGTCTTTATATAGGTAAGACAAACATGATGCTAAAAGAACGCGATCCGGGAACATCTTTACCAGATACCAATTAAGTCAACAGTAAATGCATTGTCAAAACACATCTTAAATACAGATAACACACATAGTTTTATGTTTTCTGTGTTACAAAGACTAGAAACCTAGTACTCGTGGGAGGTGATTTGAAAAATTATACAGAGTCAGTGGAAACTCAATGGATAGTAAAACCAGAGCACACTGTTTCCCTGGCTTAAATGAAAGAGTACCATTAAAACCAATATTAAAAAACAGAAGACTCAGAAAAAGATAGATGATGTTATAACATGGTGCTTTCTACATACATTTTTATGTTTTTATGTTAATGTGTGTGTATGTGTATGTATATATATATATATATATATATATATATATATATATATATATATATATATATATATTTTTTCATACATATATATATATATATATATATATATATATATTTTTTTTTTTACATATATTGCATATATACAGATTTTAAGCATTTTTATACATATCTATATAAATCTAATAACAAAGAGATATATGCGTATTACACAGATAATAATAATTATATGCATATTAATCAATATATACACATGCTTATTTTATGTGATATAATATACCAAATAATTAATTGTGATTTTTTATGTATTTCATAGAATATTAGATTTCTTTTTTCAAAAACTTTTTTAGAAGGTATTTCCCATTTTGGGGTCTGTGACTTTAAAATGAAAATTGATTAATTGAATTTAAGTGAGAATTTATTATATAAGGACAGCACTTGTAAAGGAAATGTATTGGTTTGAAAAAGCATTTCATGCGAAAGCGCTAACCGTCCTGTTTGTGGATCCAATAAATAGACTTTATTTCATTATTTGGAGTATCCAGCATTTTCTTGACTGAATAGTCGTTGTATTGAATTGCCTGCACTAATTCACCTTTTGGTTTTTGGTATCTTTGGACTGAAAAGTCGTTTACTTCGGAAAGACTGCATAAGTATTCTGGGCAGGTCTGAATAGATTGTGACTTCTTTACATTTAAATTTGTCTATATAACAAGAACACACAAGATTTAAGGAGCGAGTGTGAACGCCAGCAGTTGTTTGTTATTTTTATAAATATTGGTACAACGTTTAAACAACCGGTCTTTGGTAAAACCTTTACTTTTTTTACAGGTACCACATGTAGAACAGAGAATGTGATTTACCTAGCCCAGTGTTGCTCCTGCACAACGTTTTACATTGGTAAAATGAACAGACAGTTAAGAGAAAGAATAAGGGATATAATTATTGTATGAGGATAGGTGATGAACGTAATGCCTTAGCAAAACATCTTAAGGCTAGGTAGTACAAAAGGGCATAGATTTAGTTTTTTTGTCCTACAGACTGTTAATA
>NC_056729.1:482263595-482288595 GCF_019279795.1 Protopterus annectens
CCCCCTCCGGGGGGAAAAAGGGGGGGGGCCAAATTATTAACATCACCCTTTCTGGGGCTTTTTTTTTTTGTTAAGTTTTTAACCCAAAAAAAGGAAGGGGAACGGGGTACCTCTAGCCCCTTTTTTATGGAAAAAAAGGGGTTTTGGGGGGGGATTTTAAGTTCCTTGCTTCTCTTTGTTAGGGACCTCCAAGATATTTCCAACTGTTTGATGTGTCTCATGATGTACATATTAAAGAGGACACTGTGTTCTATAATTGATTTGATCAGTGCTGAATACAAGGGGCAGTAACATCTTTAGAATCTGCATGGTATTCATTTATTTACTATTTGTTTTTCTGGGGTGTGCTATCTGAGCTGTAGACAAAAAAAGCAACTTGCTCTCTTCACTTGTTCATAGTAAATTCTGCCATTAAAGGGACAATCCCAGGGATTTTTGTTTTGATTAGAGCCGTTGTTTACATTTCAGGTTTGCTCTTTCTGAGCGTGCTCACCTTTGCTAACAGGGGTGGCCCTAATCGGTTAAGGTGTTTGCCTTACCAAACACAAGGTACAGGGTTTGAATCTCACAGGGGATAATTGGTTAGGCTTAAAAATGGCTTGCATAGGGGCAGTTAGCCTGGTACTAATCTACGAACCTAGGAGTGAGGGGGAAGAGTTTCTGCAGGAAGTTTCAAAGGTGACGGCCAAATTCCATCTGAAATTACAGGTTGTACTTTTTGACAACAGCTTTCCCTGTGAACCATTCCCATTACTTTAATCTGTGCATTTCACACATGTCGAAAAGCAGCCTTTCAGGATTTTGACGACTTGACTGCTGCTGCTTCTCTACAAAGCACATCAGTAATGCAAGGTTTTAAAACATTAGTAAACAAGTTTTTTGCTTCTTTTATTTCATATTTTGTTATTCTGTGGTGATTGTGGAATCCCAGCCATCTACAACACTTTTATGACATGGCTTCTACCTATAGAAAGCATCAGAGTGAGGCAAACTAATAGTGGGAACCATGTGTACTCTTTCTTTCATTTCATGTTTTACTGTGTTCTGATTTTTGAATGTTAGACTGGTGCAGTAACTTTCTGACCTGCTAATAATTCCATAGAAAGCAGAAGTGGGCGTAGACCGGAAGAAGGTTTGGAGCATTAGTAATGCACTCTTCCGTTCTTTTTCAGCTTCTTGTTTATAATGCTGATTTCTGAATACTAATAGACAAATGCACTATTTTTGTGAAGCGAGCTTGTGCCTTGTACACACATCTCCAGAAGCACTTGACTGGATGCAAAGTCTAAAATTTACTATACATGCATCTTTTCCTTTCACTTCATATTTTATTTTTGCTGATTTCAGCTACTAGCCAAACGCACTTCCTAGTGTACATGCTACATCTTAGTCATTTACTGGATTGTATATTATGTTTTCAGCACTTGTTTTTTCTTTTTAAGCTTATATCTGTATAAATCTGTTTCTAATTTCCACTGTTATTAAAAGATATAAACAAATAACTGAAATGAAGCATTGTACAGCTTTTCTTCCCATCATTTTCTAACAGTTTGCATTACTCTAACGAGTGTCTGATTCCTGGTCTGACAACCCATTAGTCCTACATGGTAACTTTAAACTGTTTCTGTTCCAACTTAATCACATAACAGCATACCTCTCAATCTCTTAGCACAAAAATCTAGACCAAGCCTAAAATAATAAGGCACAAATGGCCGAAAATAAAGACAAATTTTAAATACTGCTCTTATAACATTAGAAAGTTGCTAGAATAACAGCACTTTACTATGTGCATTTTCTATGAAGGATATGAAGTCTGAAACTCAAATGTGTGTCATTATTTAGTAACTTCAATCCTGAGTGATTTCCCAGAAAATCAAAATGTTATGGGGAACAGACCATGCACTTGCCATTCACTCCAGAGCTTGTCACCCATATATATCAATGTCCTTGACATATACACACACACACCCCTATGTAATATGCATACATACATACATACACACAAACACAGATATATATATATATATATATATATATATATATACACACACACACACACACACACACACACACACACACACACACACACACACACACACACACACACACACACATACCAAAACAATTAAGTCCAGCACTAACAAGGAAAATGAAACCCATTTATTCGAAGCAAAAAGTTAGGCAATGGTCATGAAGAGAGAAAAATCCATCAGCAAACTGCCCAGTGTCTCCACCACGGAGCATCTTTTAGTCACATGATATAAGTAAAAACACCAACAAATATGTATTTAAATAGTAAATTGACACATTAATGACTCAAATTGATTAAATGTTTAAAGATATGGTTGTCTATTAAAGGAAAAAGAGGCAAAAAGACACATCTAACTGTGATACATACTATCAATATTAATACTTACTAAAATATTGCTGTTTTTTTATATATTCTCCAACCATTCATGCTAACAATTTTAATAAAGAACTAGATCAATTTTTCGCATAAAAATAAAGTGAATACATAAAAAATAATAAAGCCGATTTCGGAACATATTATATAAAATTCATTCGAGGTTTGGGCTTATATGTTTGCTCCTTCTCTACTAATCCAGCTTGCTTCTTTTTTATCAAAGCATTATTTGGCAAATAAGAAAGAGAGATATTAAAATAGTGGAGGCTGGCTATGACAAGGAACCTTGGGGACACTAATTTCACATTGCCTACACTAGTCTCTTTGGTGGAGGTGGTGTCACTGATCCTGACTTCTTGGGGTCCCATTCTGCGCCAGCGCTTAGCAATCTAGTGAGAGTTCTGTTGGGATTTATGCCTAGTTCTGAGAGTTTGACAACAAAGCCACCTGAGTGGGGTATTGTATGTCGAACACCAATGGCCAAGAATCCAAAAGGTAAGTGGTATGCACTATTTTCTATATCTCATCTGTAGCCATGAGTGACCCCTCCTCAAAGATGTCAACAAGTTAAGTGGGCAAGACCTTCCTTAATGAAGCCAAACTGGAATGGGTCCAGTGTCTGTTGTTTGCAATTGTCCTTGTTAATCATTTCCATGATAATTCTGATTACATGCCTTTGTATACAAGAGCTTGTCAAGACTGGATGCATGGCGCAGTTCCTGGGGGTCAGCTAATAGTCCATCCTTATGAAGAAGGATGACTGTTCATGACCCCTCCATTCACCTGGCATGTAACCTGTTTTGAGGCTGTATGGTTGAAGAGTGCTTCAGTGATGCTGTTAGGTCATGTTTTATGCTATTTAGGAGGCAACTGGGAATATTGTCAGGGCCACTGAAGCACTGTTTTTTCCTTTAGGTAGAGCACACTCCAGGATACTGCTCCCTGTTGACATCTGGGGATATGCAAGAAGGGATTTCTTTACAGGGGATACTTCGGAGGGTCATCTCAACTCTTCCTGCTATGTACCTGCTCTATAACCCTAACCTCTTTTAACTACTCCTTATATTATAATTAAATTCCTCTCCTTTTTACTACTAGTGACTGATGATATTTTCTCCATATTTATTATTGTTTTTTTTCTTCATACTTGTTGATACTGGTACAATAATGCTGATTAATTTATCTCCATTTTTACCACTTATGTATATATTCTGTATATGTTACTGCAATCAAAACCAACTAAATTCCTATGACTTATGTATATATTCTGTATATATTACTGCAACCACTATGTGTAACACTGTTTCTACTTAAAATTGTACCAATGTTTATTTTTTCTGCATCTATGTTCTTGTCGGAGCTTTTTCTCCCCAGGCCTCTACCGAAAATGGGCTCTTTTAGGTCCAGTGGACTTTCCTGGAAACAAATGCAATAAATAAATAAATAAATAAAACATTAGAGCTAGATTTATCGTGCCAGTAGATTTGCTATGCCACCCAGGTCAGCTTAAGGGGTTGTGGGAAGTTACCACCACTTCCGAACACTGCTGAGTATAACTCTTCCCAAGGTTCCTGACATAGCTGAAGAAGGCTTTGTGATTGTCCCCTAGCCAGGGAGGCTATCTTGACTTTAAAAAGATCTGGGGATACCTCTGGCAGCCCTCAGTGCAGCCATTTACATGTCTGTGCAGGGTCCTGTCAGAGAGCCTTTTCACTGCCTGGGCTGTAATGAGTGAAAAGGAATTGTCTTGGAGCATATATAAAATATGCAATATAGTTAACTGTTTTGCTGTCATTGGTGACCAAAGTCAACCTCCTGGCTCCACTCTAGGTGCATAAGCAATAAATGTAATAATGAATGCCCAATGGTTACCTTACAATTCTACTTCTAGAACAGCTTTGTTACTATTTTTGTTTTCTAGATAAACAGATATGGAACCCTTAGGAGCATAATTTATGAAGCTTAAGTGAAAGATACTATGCATCGCATGATATTAATTTTAAAACAGTCCAAGTGTTTTGCAAAAATCACAATACTTCCCTCACATTTTTAGTGAACTTCATTAGGCAACAAACATAAGTGTAGAAATGGAAACTTGGGATGCATGTTTAAAGCACCAGTATGAATTCTCAAGACAAACCTTGGTCAGCTGACGTGATTATCTCTGCATTTCAAAGGGACTTACTGACTGTGTGTTCCAAAGTGATGAAGATAAAATGAAAAGATTTTTTTTGCCACTTTTGTTGTAATACCATTGTTCAACTTCATCTTAGCTATTCTCGGTCCTCTCCCCACTCCAGAGAGAGGTTTGCCTCCAAAGTATGCAGAAGCTCCTTAAATAAATGACCCGGACAGTAGTCTGGCCATGTATGCACAAGCAGTTATGACACCACAATGAAACATTTCCCCAAAGAGGCCCCACTCAGTAGATTGCCCATGTATGCACAGGGACTTTGACATCAAAATGAAACCTTTCCCACAGGATCCTCTAGCAGTGTATGACAAAAGCATGCAGAAGCACTGAAAGTACAAATGAAACATTAACACACGGATGATTCTACCATTATCTGCCCTGGTAACTCTGAAACTGAACTACTGACCATCACCCAGAATGCTTTCTACTACCAAAACCTGGATGACAAATAATCACCTTGCCCTCAACCCAAATAAAACCAAACTCCTGCCCTTTACACCCAAAAAGTATCACTATTAATAAATCTGAATTCATTATTTTTCTCCTCCAACAAGACTGCCTTAGAGGTAGTTTCCCATACCAAGTTACTTGGCGCAACCTTTAGATGACAACTTAGCCTTTGACCAACAACATCCACAACACCATCAAAAACACACCAAACACTTGGTGCCCTCTACCGACATAAACACATTTTAAACTACTTCCTACTAGAAAACACTTTCGCCCAAACTTTTCTCATACCTTCCCTCCTCTATGGTGCCCCATTCTAACAAACATCTAGTCCTCATTAAAACTAAAATGGATAGCTGCTATAACACCAAAATTGCTAAATTTTGTGACCAGACCAAAACATTCTTCCCATCACTGTCACTCAGTACAATCCACTGAAATGGCTAGAACTTACACACAATACCCTCACATACATACAACTATCTACAGCACACAAATTCTTCTATAATTCCTCCAAAATGCCCAGCCCTTGCTTCACTTCTGGACTCTTTATCAACCAGACTGACCTCTAAGATCTGAAAATCAATCACTTCATCCAAGTTAAGAGACCTAAACTCCTGCAGGCCAGCAATTTTACTCTTTCACTGCTAGCTAAACTCTGGAATGCCCTTCCACCTTCTCTCAGGACTATAAATAATGCCCCATCATTCAAAAAATTCACTTCACCAACATCTTTCCTCTCAATGGCTATGCTCTTGCACTATCCCAATTTCCTCACTAACCCTGATTCCTGACTTGACTCATCTCTCAGATACCCATACTCTGCCTCCACTCACCCTTAATTACAACACAGTGTGCCTCATCCTGCCTCACATGGTGTGTAAAAATTGTGTCTGTGTAGATTATCATAATCGGGTCTGTTATATTGAATACCTTGCTAAGCATCCAAGTCTTCCCATAAAATATAGCCATACATTGTCTATGTTACTGTGTTAGCTTCTAACTCTTATGTTGTTACTCTTGTATATTGTTAAATGCTGTTATTAACTTGCTAAACAAATTCTTTATTATGTACATTGTTTTTGGTGCTTTTGTCCCGGCCTCCACTGAAAAAGAAAAAAGGCTCCACACCAGCCCAGTGGACTTTCCTGGTTAATAAATAAATAAATAAATTAGCCCAAGCAGCCACTCCAGTAGTTTTCTCCTTGTAGGCACAAGCAGAAACATGACAACAGAATAAAACATATCCCCTTAAGGAACCACCAGTAGACTGCCCATGTATGCACAAGGACTTTGACATCAAATGAAACCTTTCCCACAGGATCCTCTAGCAGTGTGGGACTACGCATGCAGAAGCACTGAAATTGCACCAAAATGAAACATTAACCCAAGCAACCACTTGAAGTAGTTTTTCCTTGTATGTACAAGTAGTTACATGACATCAAAATAAAACTTTTACCCCCAATGTCCTCCCAGACTTTGGCCCATGTATGCACAAGCACTGAAAATGACACCAAAATTAAACCTTTTCTCCAGTGAACTCCTCCAGTAGTTTGACCATGTAGGTGCAAGCACTTAAATAACATGAAAATTAAATATTTCACTCACAACCCAACCAAGTTTTCATAATGCTGATCTGAAAAAATGTTCAACTACTGAGTAGCAAATGGTACTGTGCATTTGCTAATGTGGGAATCGGTTCTCATAACTGATCATACTACAGTGGGGATCAGGACATGTACCTTTTTCACTGTAGTGTGATCTCGAGAATTAAATATAAAATATGTAGGGTGTGTGGGGGGTGCAAGAGGGTCTTTGCCCTGCAAAAAACTTACCAGTAACACAGACTTTCGACAATGAAACTCCCGGATGTTCAAATCACAATTCAATGTTACCATTTCCAAAATTTTGGTAATTTGTTAATATCAATTTCGGAGAAACTGATTTGATCAAAACGTCGGAAAAATATTTTAATTTTCAACATGTTTGGACAGTAAACCTCTCTGTATATATATACACACACACACACTCACACACAACACACATACAAAACACACATATATATGTATATATATATATATATATATATATATATATATACATACATATACATATGTGTGTTGTGTACACACACACACACACACACACACACACACACACACACACACACACACACACACACAGATGTGGTAAGACTCAAAACCTACAAACTAAATACAACAGATTATAAATACATTTACAAAATCTTATTCAAAACAGTTTTGGTTGCACAAAGCTAGTGGTGAAAAGTTGTGCTAATAACATCCCGCGTTAACTTCAGATACTGAAATTAAATTACACTACATTATACTGAAACATAAATATGCAATACATTGTATGCAAAGAACAGGGATGAAATGAATTAGTAACAATGAGAACACTTCAGCATGAACTTACAGAATCATTGTATTTGTTATTCACCAGGTTATTAAAGTGCATGAGGGAAATTCCTCAGGACTGGAGACGGCGATAATTGTTCCACCCATGTTTTAAGGGAAGGGGGGAACAGGACAACCCCAGAGTCACATAACACCCTTAACTTAAGATTGAGGGTCATGCACTGGTGCAGCCAATATTTAGGGATGGGGAAACATGACAAACCCAGAGTCACAGACCCCCATAACTTAGGATTGAGACATGCACTTGTTCCAGCCATATTTAAGGACAGGGGACAGGACAAACCCAGAGTCACAGAGACCCATAACTTGACTTTGTTTCTCTGGAAAAGAAATGGAGAAGGTTATTTTACATAATCAATCATTGGCATTGAAAATACTAGGACTTGAAACTCTATATAAGCATGCATTTGCTGAAAATAGATACATAACTACCTGCAACATGATGCTCTGCACAATGCAGTTATAAAATGGCAAATTGTATTGTGTTGTGACTTACATGGCTTAATGTCAGCCTTTGACAAGATCATACACAAAACTATGATCATTACATTAGAGCAACTATTTACTGATGTAATTTGATAAGATGGATTACAAATAGGACATAAGTAAAGACACATTACCTGGACAGGTGAATATCTAGGTTACAGTCAGTGTGTCATATCACTTGAAATCATACTTCTTTACCTTATGTCGCTCTGATCTCTCTTTTTCATTTCTAGTGCTCTATTGTTTGCATGCAGGTAACTAAGTAGGTAAAACAGTATAACAAAATAGTATGGTGCCGGGAGGAACAAAGGCTGCAGATACGTAAGAATACCCAATATTAAGTCAGAACAATATCATCCACAGCAAATAAGTTTATTCAAGAGCAGGAACAGTGGTAAGTACTTTTGCCCTGATAGGGCTTCCTCAGACCATATACAAATATTCACAGCTGTTCATCATTATAAAAGAAAAAAGGCACCAAAGTAAAACAAATGATACATTCGAACTATTAAAGTAACAGCTTCCCTTTAAAACAAAATATAAAATAGAAATGCATGGATATAAAATGTTAATATATAGAGATGTATAAAATGTATATCTATAATTCTTAAAAGTATCTTCTATGCCTATTAGAACATAGTAACATACTGTGCACATATAAATATATAATCTCATAACAACTATATATAAACATAACTACATATGTGTAACAATAGATAGGAAACTGGATCATATCTATAAGGGACATAAAGGAAAACTAGTATCTACATCTAGGCCCACAAAACAGTCCACACAGGACCCAAGTATACCATTACAGATGTATAAAATGACCTACAGAACTACTATCTGAGACCTCTAGACTTGAGGAAGGGCTTCAGTGGTGTCTTGTCATTTAAACCTGGGAGGGCATTCGCCCTCAACCTAATGATCCACCCTTCGCTTCTTGTGTCTCAGTCCGATTCACTTATATCCCCACCTCTAGAATGGATGGGTACCACTTCAATAACCCTAAAAGCTAAACCCCATGTGTATCATCAGTTGCAATGGACATGTTTGGATAGGGCACTGACCATGGATCCCAACTCTAATCTGATAAAGATGTTCCCCTTATTCTGTCCCTAAGCTTCCTATCCATTTTGCCACGTTAGAATGCCCTGCACCCAGAACAGGATGCAAAGATAGACTACATGTTCTGACATACAATTGGCAGAGAACCTTGAAATCATACCTAATGCCACTAGTTAGGGGTGTATAAAGGTGGAGATGGAGTCCATGTATTCATACAAAAATTGCATTGGTTACAGGAAGGGTCCCTTGACCTGTCAAAATCACCATTCCCAAAGCATGGAATGACACAGTAAACTTTTAAATCAGTTTTTTTCTTATACACAAACTGTAGAACAATATCCCCTATTACTTCTTTTAATATCAGGATCTACTGTCAATACTGCACTAGTGCAGTCTAATCACATCCTTGATGTTCCCCACATCCTGGGTATAAAATAAGGGTGATTACTTGATCTTACACTAGCTCCCGATCAGGTTCAGCTGGAGACTCATGTTGATCACTCTCAGTCTACAGCTCCCTACTGAATCTGAAAAATAAGGGGTAGCTATGCCAACTCTTAGGGCAGAAAGGTTAGACATACCTTTCTCTATGTCATAATTCTTATAAGCTCTCGCCTGAATCTGTTGCATAGGTCATTTAGTGTGCAATGTCGAAATCCTTCTGGCCTGAGGTGGGATTATAACATGAAACCCTCATGACTTGACCCTTCACAATATTCCTAAATGTATACTCTGGATGCATGCTGTGCCTATGTAGGAGAGCATTCCAGTGACAAGATTTCCTGTACACCCTTGGTATTCAATAAACCGTACTCCAACCTTTCAGTATAAACATTAAGTGAATGATATCCATTTGTCAGGAAATTCATGACTGAACTTTAAGTATGGAGACAACCCACTGACTTTGTCAATAAATAGAACTAATTCCTCAACAGTACCTCTCTCAAAATGAGGAAGAGGTCATCCATAAAAAGGCCTGTAGAAAAGGACATTGAGGAAAACTCATCCAGTTTAAACAAATGTTCCAACTTCCATGCAGCCATAAATAGATTGGTGTAGCTGACCATTGAAGAGAAGGGCAACAGGTAACTTGCCATGCAACCTGTATATAGATTGGTGTAACTACTGGCACATGAAGTGCCCATATAGCCATACCATCCTGCAGATAACTCTGTGAATGTAGAAGCAGAAGATGTTGTTTTCTAGCACAACCTCCAAGAACAGGGTCAAAAGGTTAAATTTTAGAACTACTAAGCTCAGTATTGCATTTCAAATAGTCATTAACCTTCTGGACCCTTTCCTCAATAGGAATCTCGGTGAATAACACAAATGGACATCCAAAGTGACCATTAAGAAGAGACAGCTTAAGGTATTTAACTGTCATACACTCATATAGATCCAACAAAACAAGTTTGGTATCCTTTTAATATATGACTTTCATATATGAGGGTTGGCATCTACAACTGGGGGCAAGAACCTCTCAACATATATATAGAAAAAGGGCTAGTAGACCACCCTCTACCTGCAATAGGAGGAGCATGGTTGCCCTTATGGATCTTGGGAAGGCCTTGAATTACAGGTGGCATGAGGGGGGTCACTGACAAACAGATACTCAAATAGTTCTTCAGTGATGACACAACTCTAAAAGATAATCCAACATCCCACTTATCCTATCCATATATATATATGTATATATGTGTCCCAATTATATCTTACTCTATGGGCACAGTAGAATTTCTCTCATCCCCAACATCCATTTCTACTAGTCTGATCATAAAACCCAGAGTCCATCACTACTAGACTCTATCCTTTATCAGCAGGTCTAAATGACTCCATTTATATAAATGATCATTCTCAACCTTGCTAAAGCTCTCCCCTGGCCAGAAGTTACATTCCCTTTGGTCCTATATTGCTTGTCATTAGATTTCATTTTATATAAATCATTCTCAACCAATTTACTAAAGAAGAAGCCACTAAGGGGTGGAACACCTGGAACATAAATGCTGGGTTTCTCTTAAAACGTTCACAACTTGAGTACTTGAAACCATTTAGGAACATGAGAATAATATGCTGATAAATTTATCAACAGCAAAGCCTATGAGATTTGAGAGTGCTAGATTAAAGGATGAGTACTTAATTCAGCACATGGTGATTTAAAATGTGGATTCATTCACGACGAATGGGTAAATCCTTTTGAGGGTTTTTTGTCTGATCATATCAAATTGGTTAACTATCATTTTTAAAGCTATAGGTTGTAAAAAAAGATTTATATTAAGTCTAGGAAATCAGAAATGATGGATTGTAAATTACACTATACCTAAAACAGAGTAGGTATGGAATAATAATTTAGAAATCTTATTATAAAAATTAGCTTAATTATATTGGAATGAGCACATAGAAAATATACCAAGGGACATTCATGGATATGAAAGTTTAAACTATTACAACAGATTAAAAATATTGAACTTTTTACTCCATCTTACATTGATATTTAAGTATAATAATTAGAGTCAACTACCTCTAGGAATGTTTAGAGTTATCAGGAGTAATAAAGAATCAGATAATCTGTGTAGGCAATGATGTAGGAATGAGAAATGTAACTGGAACTCTGAAAGAGAAGCTGTCACATGGATAACATTTCTAATTATATTAAAGCAAGCACTACTTCAGAATTTAAGAATCGCTTCTTCACTTATATGGAAATAACTGTTAGACATTTGCAAGGGCATTATTGCCCATGCCTAAAATATTTGCATGTATGTACATGTATATAAATGTCAAAATATCAATAAATATAAACAAGCTGCTTAATCAAGTGGCTACGTTACATATCCAAGGATGCCTCCCTTTTTATCTATGTTTTATTTTTAGGTATAATTGTATTATTTAGGCTAATGAGTGTATATTACAGATATCTTGAATTTACATGATTGATCAGCAAATTGTATGTTTGCAACAAATATCACATTTGCATAATGCAATTTTACACTGTTTCTCTGTACAACTGTTACATTATATCAAAAATACCAGTGTATGCCTAAATAAGTCATTAATTGCAAAATAGTCAAATAAATACAACCATCACTTCACATGAGACCTGTGTCTGCTTGCTTATTTATTTTTAAATAAATGAAATCACAATTTCACATGTAATGTGTGTGTCTGTTTACTTATTTATGTATGTATGTATGTATGTATGAAATTACTTATTTATGTATGCATGTATGTATGAAAGTAAGTTTAAAAGCTGTTTTAAGTAAATAAATATGTGGAGCATTTATCTGGTTAAAATAAGAGTATCCTAAGGACAAATAGGATCAACCTATGACTGGTCAGGAGGTGAAGAACCTGTGGCTGGCTGGAGCCTCAGGGACCACAGAATGGAATGTAGTACAATGCCTACAACATTACCAAACACCACTACAACACAGAAGCCCACTGCACTGTTTCATCATAGACTAGCACTTAACAAGGAGCAGTTTTCTGTCATGAGAAGGGTACCCTGCTTACCCAGTTTCAAGTGAGGGCTGTATTGAAGAAAACAGTGGAGGATGAAGTTTGGACCCCAAACATATACCCCACACTCAGTTAGATTCCATGCTCTCATTTAGCATAGTGACAGCTTCTCATGGACAGTGGGCTAGGCATCATGGGAGCACATCAAGAAATTATGAAGATGGAAAGCGCTTATGAAAGATAGCTGAAAAATAACCTCTTATACCACGTCTAACATTGTTGTCTCTTATTTGCAGAAACTGGGTGTTACCTGCAAGACATGCATTGCACATTACAACAATAGTTTTGTTGACTGGAGTTTTCTGTGTGTTTGATTGCCTGGTACCTTACTGGTGCTCTTCGATGTGAATGGAAACACCTGTCTTATATATCACCACCTGGAACATGCTGACATTATAGGTTCATAGGTTGGTACTAGGCTATCAGCCCTAGGGCCTATATGCCTAGCCATAACAATTGCCTGGCTATTTCTTCACACATTATTTACTTTCCTGGCCCCCTGCCTAGCAGGGCGACTGACGTGATCCCTGGGGTGACTTTCCTTTCTCCCATCCAATCGTCAAGGTTCCTCTTGAAGAGGTCCAAAGAGGCACTCTGCTTGACATGTATGGGCAATCTATTCCAGAGTCTGGGGAGTCTCTGGGTCAGGAACCTATCCCTCCAGCATGTTTTGTTTATTGTGATGACAAGGTTTAGATCCCTGGAGCATGTAGCTCTGAGGGATTGGGATTTCTTTAAGTGTAGCATGTCCAACAGCTCTGGGTTTGACATGGCCTTGTATGTTAAGCAGAGATCGCCTCTGAGTAGACGATATGCGACAGAGTATAGTTTACCTGTGATGTATTGTGGTAGCAAAGGTATAACATGTAAAATTTGTGTTAATGCCCAAATTATGATATTTACACTGAGGCCACAGAGTTTGCTGAGCTGTACACCCTTCCACAATCCTTGCTGTTGCCTATTGTTTGTGGTGATACTTATATCTAGGCTTCAAGTGGCTTTTTTGATATCTGCAGTTCTTGATCTGTAGGCCATTCTTCATCACACCAGGTGCTGTCCATCATTAGGGTACATGCATGGCCCATTTTACCCTGCTTGACCACTTACAACTATATAAAATGCACACCACCATGAACACCCATGACAAAGACTGTAATCGTTTATAGACACAGAAATAGAACATGGCTGACACAGATTTCTACCCCAAGGAATCCTATACATATTGAATAAACTTCTTATACATGTCAAGCAATACTACCCCTGGTCTGTATTCAGTAATATTCAGAATGAATGGTCTGGAAATCATAAATCCTCTTTGGGGTGTATAGTATGGTGCTTCTTGACCATGGAGCTTAACTCAATCAAACTGCTTGGGCTTAGCTGGCTATGCTTATCAATGGGCTTTTGAGCTGCATGCCTAGTTTATACCTAAGAACTTATCAAGCTAATGTACAATTAATAAGTATCTTACAAATGTGCATGCTGCATATAGAATATAAATGCACACAAAACATCAGTTTATTGATGATTGTATTTCTATAAGCCACCTCATTTGAATGTCATTATATAGTCATTAATATATACTACTAACCACCAATTTCCATAATACCATGACTGTGCTACAGATATCTCTGAAATTCACATGCTATGCATGTCAATACTGACTGCATAGTTTAGCTTTATAAACTGTGCTGTTTCTCCTTTCTGAACACCTCCTACTGTGTTTTATGTCCTGTAAGAGTACCAAGTATATATACACATTACGGAGTACCTGTAAACAAACACTGAATTGTTTATTTCAATATGTAATGAAACAACAAACAGATGTGCACTGAACTCTCCAAGGTACCATTAGATTATTCTTAACCTCAGTTTGATGTCATTTATTTTCCCATTATTTCTTTATTCAGCTATTTGTTTGTTTGTTTGTTTGTTTGTGTACTTAACTAATTTCAGCTTGATAAACATGTAAGTGGGAGGCTGACAGACCCTTTTGAGTCACAACCTGAACTCCATGGTGCAACACAAATAGAAAATTGTAAATAGAATAAGTAATTATACCACTTTCAGTAGGAATGTCAAACAGGCAAAATGCAGAAGTGGAATTCAAGCAAGATGATAGTCGAAAAACTATAAGAAATGGAAATGAAGTCAAATTATAACTACAGCTTTGCAGGCAAGAATTGCATTATTGCTCATGTCTGAAATAGTTGTATGTATGTGCATATGTACAATGTATAAATATAAATAAGCTGCTACATAGAGTGGCTATGTTAAGAAGGATCGCTCCATTTTTATTTTGTTAGTTTTATGTTCAATGGTGTTCCTTAAACTGAGTGTGTATTATAGATGTTTTTCAGTGTCATGATTCATCAGCAAATTGTCTCTTCGCAACAAAATATCATACTTGCTATTACTTGAAATTTACATTGTTTCACTTTCACTTTAAATCAATATATACAGGCGGACCTTCTCGATTAACAAATGTAAAATAACTAAAATAAATAAAAATAAATGTTATATCAAACATATATCTATGCCTAGATATGATAGTTATGAAACAAATAAATAAAACTATCACTTCAGATGGAACCTGTGTGTCTGCTTGCTTGTTTCATTTATTTTGTAAAATCAATGAAACTAAAATTTCACATGAAATATGTGTGTGCTTACTTATTTGTGTATGTATAACGTTATACTGGCTAGTTCAAATTACACAAAAAGTCTGTCTAGTGTGTAGGAATATCAGTGCAATAAAAGACATTAATTCCTTTTTGAACTCATGACATTTCAGTTATAAATAAAGGCATACACTCAACCTTATAGTGCATAGAGTAAAGCCTTGACAGAAACATTTAAATGGGTAAAGTCATTACCAAAGTACAAGTTAAAAGATTAGATGACAGCAACTTTACTCAGAAGTGTTACACAGCAGCAATAAGGTACAAGTAGAAGACAGAGTCCATATGACTCAAAGATGACTAGTTACTCCCCTGGAAATACCCTCTACCACTTATCCCCCCACTGTTAATAAAGCATGGGTCCTCACTGTGCTCTCCACAGCTAAACACACTACACCAATGAGTCCTGATAACACCCAGAGATCCTTCCTCTATAGTTTGGAAAATGACGCCTCAGGCCCACTAGAATGTCTATTCAGCCACAGCATCTCGACAGGCTTCATCCCTAGGGATGCAGGACAGTAACGGTCATCCCTCTACATAAAGGTGAACCATCAACAGACCCAGGGAACTACAAACCCATAAGCTAGACTAGTCTTATATACAAGGCTATGGAAAAAGTTATCATGAATCTAGTAAATACATACCAAAACCTCAAACACGACTCATCCCAGTTTGGTTCCATCAAGGGCAGGTTCCACCTACTAAACCCAGTGGACTACTTTGAGAGGCCACTTGAGCCATGGATGATGGGCACAAAAGTACATACTGCCTACCTTGACCTGGTAAAGCCATTCAACACTCTATCTCACTTAGGTATTATACACAAACTCAAGAATTTAGACATAACTCCCTATGTAATCCAGTGGATAGACAAATGGCTCATGGATAGGACACATGACGTTAGGGTGGGGGAATTCATCTCCACAAATAGGCCTGTTACTACTGGTGTTCCACAGGACTCAGCACTTAGAACTATGAACTTTCCCACTACCTCTGTTACCAACTTGGTGGATATGGACATCCTAAGGCAAGGTAGAAAGTGCCTCATTTTAATGACAACCAGTTAATTGTTAAACAAACTGATCTGGTATGTGACAGATGTATTTACACAATGTCACTGGAGGCAAAGCTGTCACATATAAGCACTCCTAATGTCAATGAGGTTGTCAGTAGTATACACACTGCACCAATCACACACAATTAAAAGTAGAAACATAGACCCATATATGATGAGGCATTTAAATGTAACCTATCTAAACTCCAAAGACATCCTTGGTGAACTACACAAACTCCCTCAGCAACCCTGAAGGAACACTTTCAAAACACCAGCCACATCAACCCATACAGCCACATCTCAGATTGCCTCTACTTCTAACCCCATATGGCAAGCCACCACAGAATCCAACATTCTAGTCACTGGAGTGCCCATAGTGAGATACACTGATGTCCCTCTTACCAGGCTGAGTAAACAGAAAGTCACAGTCAGTAGCTTATCAGAGGCCATGATCCATCACATTATAAATGTACTCAGATCATTCGACCACAAGTACCAGTATGACTCAGTCGTGTTCTATGTCAGTATAAATGACCTGAGACGTACCTTTATAGACAATATGAATAGGGACATTGTGGAGCTCTCTGAATGC
The DNA here is from genome assembly GCF_019279795.1 of Protopterus annectens. Lineage (NCBI taxonomy): Eukaryota > Metazoa > Chordata > Ceratodontiformes > Protopteridae > Protopterus > Protopterus annectens. The sequence continues at coordinate 482,280,482 of NC_056729.1, forward strand.
ATGTCTCAGGCTGATATGAGTGTAGCATTAAGCAGTATTTTATCTTCTCCAGGGTACAGCCTAACACCCTAATAATGGGTGATTTCAACTACCCCACCATTAAATGGGAAAACTACTCATTTACCAACTTGTTTGCTCAGCGTTGTCTGAAATTCATAAATTCCAATGTTTTGTATCAACTTATACACACCCCCACCAGGGGCAGCAATATCCTAGACCTGGTCATTATCAACATGGGTGACCAGTGTTCCACACCAGAGGTCAATTCCTCATTGGTCAGATCTAACCACAAGCTAATCACCCTAGACATCCACATCCCGCCCCCACCCCTCCATTAGGGAAACCACCGTAAAAAAATTTCTCCAAAGCCTGCTGCACGCTTCTTAAAACAGAAGTGGCAAACTTCACAACACCCATGGAGACGGATGATAGAGGTACGACTGCTGAATCCTACACAAATGCACTTTATAAGCACTTACGAGTACATGGATCATGCTATCCCTAACAGAACCAAGATGCTATCCTCCAAAAAAAGGAAGCCAATTTGGTGGTCCCCTGCCATAAACAAACTCTATAACAGAAGAAAGAAACTGTTGCAAAAAAGAGTAAAATCCCATGATTGGAGGAACTCCCTGGTCAGCCTCAGTAAGAAGGTGAGATCCCCCTCATAAAATCCTCCAAAGCTAGTTACGAAAACAAAATCACCACTAATTCTAAAGACAACCACAAAGCATTCTATAGCTTTGTCAACAATCTCAATGGCAACACTCAGATCTGCTCTGAGTTACAGCACAATGGCACTAAATATACAGAACCAACTGATATTGCCAACATCCTGGCAGATAGGTTTAGTGCTAGCTTTACCCCCCTCTCACCCCCTAGATGGCCCATCTCTATACTGAAAGAATGCAAAGTTCCTGTGCTCACAGCTGCACAGGTAAAAAACACACTCCACAAAGCCAAGAACAAAGCATCCATGGGACCTGAAAACATCCCAGGCTGCATTCTACACGAACTACAGAACAAACTGTCACCCCACCTAAGTACCATGTTTAATCATAGCCTCACCTCAGGCTTTGTACCCACTGAATGGCACACAGTGACAGTTATCCCACTCCACAAAGGGGGAGTCACCATGGACCATGGGAACTACCGCCCCATTAGCCTGACGAACCTGGTCTGCAAGGCCATGGAATGTATCATCATGGAACTTATAAACAAAGACATTGGTAATCTCCAAACTCTGGACCCCACCCAGTTCGGGTTTGTAAAAGGCAGATCATGTCTCCTAAACCAGATACACTTCTTTGAAGCAGTCACCAAAGCCGTAGATGAGGGTAAGGTGGTTCACACAGCCTATGTAGATCTCGCCAAGGCTTTTGACACCATCCCCCACTCTGGAATTATAGATAAACTCACTAAACTAGGTATAAATCCTTATGTTACAAGATGGGTTGCCAACTGGCTCACTGACAGAACCCACACTGTGAAATTAGCAGACTCCAAATCTGACTTCAGACCAGTGACAAGTGGAGTACCACAGGCTTCAGTTTTGGGTCCTCTCCTGTTTGTAATCTACTTCTCTGAAGTACAGGCTAACACAGAAGGTCTTTGGCTAATGAAGTTCACAGGTGACTGCAAACTAGGAGCCATAATCGAAACTCCTAACAATGTGGACATCCTACAAAAGGGCCTCACTGAGACAAATGCCTGGTGTCAAAGCCATGGTATCAAGCTCAGTGCCAAAAAGTACATTGTCATCCCTTTGGTAAAAACTCTATGCCCATGAACTACCACATTGGTGGTAGTCTACTTAACACTGAAAGTGTGATAAGAGACCTTGGGACACAGGTGGACAGTAGTCTCTCCTTCGATAATCACATCACCACAGTAGTCAGGAAATCCTTCTACATGGCACACCTCATCACAAAAGGTTTCTCATCCAGGAAAAAAAGAGTTTTTTTTCCCCTCTGCTTGTCACTCATTAGATGAATTATAGAGTACAACACCCTTTTGGTATGCACTTCACAAGACATCTACAACAAGTGGAAAGGCTGCAGAAATATCTCACAAAGAGGATTACCGGCCTCAGATGACCTAAGTAGATCTTCTAAAAAAACTCCAGCTTTACTCCGTCACATATCGCCTACTCAGAGGCGATCTCTGCCTAACAAACAAAGCTATGTCAAACCCAGACCTGTTGGACATGCTTCACTTAAAGAAATCACAATCCCTCCAAGCTACACGCTCTAGGGACCCAAACCTTGTCACCACAATAAACAGAACATGCTGGAGGGATAGATTCATGTCCCATAGACTTCCCATACTCTGGAACAAACTACCTATCTATATCAAACAAAGCTCCTCATTAGCACTCTTCAAGAAAAATCTTGATGACTGGATGGGAAATAGGAAATTCACCCCGGGGATCACTTCTGTGGCTCTGCTTGACAGGGGCACAGGAAAATAATTTTCTTGGGTGGTGAAAGCCAGGGTACCTTTTTGGCTAGGCTTATATAGGCACTAGGGTCAATAGCCTAGTACCTACATATGAACCTATGATGCCACAATATGAAGAAAAGATGACTGACTTTAAGTGTCTTAGTTTCTGGTGTCATTCCAAGGTGATGCAATATTAATCAGTATGGAAAGATATGGTCAACAGACCATGCTGCTTTGCCAGGGATGGTCTGACCTCTCCTTCTAGTCTTTCAAATATTAGTTAAGAAATTGTCCTCCCTGCATAGTACTTTTTTATAGGCTATGCCAAACAGAAAGTACTTCTGAAATGGCAAATCAAAACCAACAAAATCTAAAGGTGTTACTGGTCAATGCTAGGAATCCAAACAAAAACCTCATTCACTAGAATATCTCTTAACCTTAGAGAATGCTGACTTCTATGCGGTCCCTAAGATATGGTTTAAAGCTGTGCAGAAGTAAGGTTATAATGCCTACTGTACATTTAGACCATCCACTATACAGGTGGGGACTAAAAGGTGGAGGTGTCTCAATTCACATTATAAACAAATATACCCCCAAGGCTTGGAGCTTCTCCATATTATAATCACAATAGGCAAAATCCAATACCACTTCCTTACAAGCTAAATGTCCCCCTATAAGACCAAGGAAACCCATAACATACATTTAAAATTCCTGGAAACACACCATCCAAACTAATATGATATTCATGGGTGATTTTAATTACCCCACTATTAACCGGGTATCATATGTGACAAATGTGGAGGCATAGAGACTCCTAGATTTTATAAACACAACCTCCTCTCTAGGTCACATTGCCAATCCACACACACACACACACACACACACACACACACACACACACACACACACACACACACACACACACACACACACACACTTATGTATATATATATATATATATATGTTTATATATTTCTGTCTATATATATATATATATATATATATATATATATATATATATATATATATATATATATATATATGATAATCCAAAGCACAGTAATGTTCCACCAGAGAAGCAACGTTCCTGTGGTAAAATCAAATAATGTCAGCAAATCTATAATGAACAGGAACGTATCCGCTCGCAAAAGCACAAATTCACATCAACGAGAGTCAACAAAAATCAGCAGGTTCAAGTAGTAAATCCAACTAGTCAAGCTCTTAACAAAATAGAACGTCCTTTATTAACTTCAGTTAGCGCTTTCACCCAAGAGGGCTTCTTCAGACTGTACAAATTCATCAAGAAACACAGTCCATATATAATCCATCTGATTAATCAATTAAACAATTAATTAATTAACTAATTGCAGGGTGTTCGCTAATACAAAACCTACTTCTTTCTTAAAAACATATGCGTAAATACATACAATAAAACACATCTAAAACACATATCATCAAAAGATTTTTCATTAAAAAACATTATTAAAAATGAAAACCTTGGAGCTCAATGCTTCAGGGCTCTTCCTATTCTCCTTTTTCTTAAAAACGGATACAAGCTAACTTTGTCATTGAGGCCAGGCGGATGATCCGCCTTACATCTGATAATCCATCTAGTCTCTAATTCCAAAGTGTGGGTTTCTAAATCCCCTACCCTTAGAGTACTATTAACAGTCTGTAGGACAAAAAAACTAAATCTATGTGTACTACCCCTAGCCTTAAGATGTTTTGCTAAGGCATTACGTTCATCACCTATCCTCATACAATAATTATGCTCCCTTATTCTTTCTCATAACTGTCTGTTCATTTTACTAATGTAAAACTGTGCAGGAGCAACACTGGGCTAGGTAAATCACATTCTCTGTTCTACATGTGGTACCTGTAAAAAAGTAAAGGTTTTACCAAAGACCGGTTGTTTAAACGTTGTACCAATATTGATGAAATCACACTGGTTACAGCTATGTCAAGGAGTCGTATTAGTGGAATGAGCAAAATGTTCATTTCGAAATTTGTGACATAAAATTCTTTTTAAATTCATTTTATTTTTATAACTATACCTAGGTCTCTCACCAACCAGAGTACTAATCTCATTTTCTATACCTAATACATGCCAATGTTTTTCTATAATTGCCCTAATGTCATATACGTCACTAGTATAAAATAATGGCAGACTAATCAGGGTGTCCCTATATTCTGTTTTCTTATCATTGAAAATTTCTTGTGTATCTATGTTAATCCTACTGGAAAAGTACGGTCGTGCCCTTGTCTCTCTCAAGCCATAGACATCATTAATTGTTCTGTCAACTTCTCCTTCATTGTAAAATCTATCCAATAATCTGGACTTAAGACCTGCTACCTCTCTTCTAAAGCCATTCTCCGTTGGATTAAGCCTAGAGGCCCTCATAATCTGGCCTTTTATGACATTGTCAAAAATATGTTTCGGGTGCATGCTACCCCTGTGTAGCAGAGTATTCCTAAAGCATGCTTTCCTGTGTACTGAAGTATTGACAATGCCATTTGTTAGCTTCATGATACTGACATCCAAAAAGGAAATGTAATCCCTGGAATAACTCATAGTAAAACACAAAAAATCAGTTGATTTGTTCATATTCTTCTCAAACTCTTGCAATAGGGTCTCACTTCCCCTCCAAACCAAAAAGAGGTCATCGACAAATCTCTTGTAAAAAGTGACATGCTGTTTGAATAACTTGGAAGGGAACAGACTCTCCCTTTCCCATTCTGCCACTACAAGAAGAAGAATGAGAAGAATATGAACAAATCAACTGATTTTTTGTTTAGACAAATATGATTTGGAGGTACTTAATAAAGGTCTAACATTTATTCCTTCAAAAAGTAGCTCAATTACTGAATGTATTTTGGACTTAAAACTTTTCATTAGAAATTTGCAGCTTAAGGTTATGCTTACTAACCAAAGAACAGAGGACAGTTCTATAATTTTTAAAAAACCAAGCCTTTTAGTACCAAATTTGAACCCTATAATTGAGGTATTTGGCAGAGCTATAGAAAAAGATTTACATTCCTTACATAGTAATAGAAACAAAACTCAAAGAAGCAATTTATCTCGTAAACAGTTACAAGCACTAGATGGCCTAATATCAGATAACAATATATCAATTAGACCTGCTGATAAAGGAGACCCTATAGTCATATTTAATAAGACTGACTATATAAGAAGAATGCTGGAACTTCTTAGTGATGCAGATTATTATCAAATTTTATCTTGTCAGGAAGTAAAGAATATCATTTCTAATGTCTACAATAACCTTGAAGATATGTATAAGTTGCATTTATGGATTACCAACTTTATGATTTTTACTACTAGATGAACCTATAACCCCAGTTATTAAAGGTCTCCCAAAAATTCACAAAAATGAAATGAACCCACCAATGAGACCCATTGTTTCAGGTCGTGGTTGGGTCACTGAAAACATTAGTTATTATATTGAGAAACAACTGCATCTCCTGCTAAATAATCATAGCACTATACTTAAGGATTCTAAAGAATTTCTTCTAGATTTCTATGATGCTACTAAGGAACAGCAGAATAATTCCAACTTGATATTAGTAACTATGGATGTACAGTCCTTATTCACGATGATTCCTAATGACATAGGTTTAAAATACATATATGAATATATGACTCTACATTCTGGTTTTACCGTTACTAAAATTGACTTTATATGCACACTACTAGAATTAGTGCTGAAAAGTAATGTTTTCATGTTTGAGGAGACCTTTTATCTCCAGAGGAATGGCGTAGCTATGGGCACACCATGTGCCAATAGCTACACCAATCTGGTTTTGGCTTATTGGGAAGAGATAAAGTTATTTGGTTTAGAGAAATACAGGAAATATGTAATATTTTATAAGCGTTTCATGGATGACCTCTTCTTTTTATGGCAGGGGAACAAACAAGAGTTAATGGCATTTGAAAACTAAAGAAAGGAACCAGTAGGCAGTACAACTTTCGCCACAGAGAGACAAACGATAAGCCACAGGATGCAAAAGTTTAATAGAGTGAAGCGCTTTTCGTCTGCTCGACTAGCAGACTTCATCAGACCTTCATCAGACTCAAATGGCATTTGAGTTAGAGGTCAATCAATTAACATCATTTTTTAAAATTTACCACTACATCTTCTCTGAATGATATTTCTTTTTTAGATATACAAATTTGGCGTTTACCTAGTGGTGATTTTAACACAGGGATGCACAGAAAATTATGTCATAGAAATAGTTTATTAAGTAGGGATAGTATGCATCCACCGCATGTTTTTAAAAATGTTTTAAAAGGCCAAGGTATGAGAATCTCTAGACTCAACTCAAGTCCCATATTTTTTGAACAAGAAATGAATGAATTAGCAAAAAATTTTAGCAATAGGGACTATAGTCTTAGGGAAATTAATGAAACATTTAGACAGGTTAGTGATTTAAGGCAAGGACATGCAACCCCTATTTTTTCAGATATGGGCATTTCTGAATACAGGTTAAGACAAAATCCTACTATGGACACGAATGAAAATATTACTAGATATACACTTTGCTATACCCAGGATATTAGAAATATAAAACAATGTATCACTAAACACTGGGATATTCTTAGATTGGACCCAGATATATCACAGTATATTAAAGAACAGCCCTGTTTTGCATACAGAAACAAGAAAAATTTGCATAGAATGTTATGCTGTTCAGATTATAAAACAAAAGATACTTGTTTACAGTTTTATGGTACTAAACCTTGTAATAAATGTAACTATTGTCAATGTATTTCTAACATTGCCAGTTTCATACATCCAGTTACAGGAGAAATATTTAATATAAAAACCAATGCAAACTGTGAATCTAAACACTCAATTTATTTAGCAAGATGTACATCATGCATGTCTTTTTATATAGGTAAGACAAACAGGATGCTAAAAGAACGCATCCGGGAACATCTTTACCAGATACGAATTAAGTCAACAGTAAATGCATTGTCAAAACACATCTTAAATACAGATAACACACATAGTTTTATGTTTTCTGTGTTACAAAGACTAGAACCTAGTACTCGTGGAGGTGATTTGAAAAATTATACAGAGTCAGTGGAAACTCAATGGATAGTAAAAACCAGAGCACACTGTTTCCCTGGCTTAAATGAAAGAGTACCATTAAAACCAATATTAAAAAACAGAAGACTCAGAAAAAGATAGATGATGTTATAACATGGTGCTTTCTACATACATTTTTATGTTTTTATGTTAATGTGTGTGTATGTGTATGTATATATATATATATATATATATATATATATATATATATATATATATATATGTTTTTTTTCATATATATATATGTGTATATATATTTTTTACATATATTGCATACATACAGATTTTAAGCATTTTTATACATATCTATATAAATCTAATAACAAAGAGATATATGCGTATTGCACAGATAATAATAATTATATGCATATTAATCAATATATACACATGTTTATTTTATGTGATATAATATACTAAATAATTAATTGTGATTTTTCATGTATTACATAGAATATTAGATGTATTTTTAAAAAACTTTTTTAGAAGGTATTTCCCATTTTGGGGTCTGTGACTTTAAAATGAAAATTGATTAATTGATTTTAAGTGAGAATTTATTATATAAGG